>NW_017670545.1:317678-376900 GCF_001879085.1 Nicotiana attenuata
GGGGGGGTTGGTTTCCCATCCATATACGATTGTTAAGGTTGGATCTCATATTTGACACCACCCCGCATTTCCATTTTACCTGTATAAGTTTTATTATAGAATTCGGAGAGATGATTGAAAGAATTTGATGCCCAGAATGGACAGTTTACTGAATCTTTTGGATCCTTGTGAAATAATTATAGTGTTAACAATTGAATTGTACGCCATCCTTTCCATTTTTAGTGTCCCATTTGGTTTGCATACGACTATTAAGCTAAAAGTTGAAGTTTTATTATGGATCCAGAAGTGGAGATAAAAGTTGACCTTTTGAAGAATTTGAAGAATAAAGTGGGTTCCAAATCACCTTATATATATTTTAACAATGAAGAAGTATTGAGAAGTGTAGAGAAAAAGTACTCTTGAAAGCGTGGACACAATTCTGGGACGCTTTAAAATAGAAAGTAAGAAAGTTAATTTGAAACATAGGATAATGGATAAATATGAAGTTTATGTCTTTCAGTCATATTATTTTTGTTCTTCTATTTTTGCAGTTGAAGATTTTCTTCTACATGATCTTTACGTGTTAGTGATTTCAACTGAACAGCATCATAATTCGGAGAGATTGAAGGAGGTCTGATCTGCCACATATGTAGTTTTCATTTCATATCTCTGTCTTTTGGTATTCCTTTAATGATCTGTATGTCCATTTTACGTGTAAAATAGGGCATCACTCAAGTTCTGACTATCATTAATGGTCAGCATCAACCATGGGTAAATGGTCAGGAGTTGTTGGATTATGCTTTACAGAATAAAAGCTCCTTACCTACTGGATGTAGAAGGTAATAATGCTTGAACACCGATACTTTTATAGCTTCTTTGACAGTAGATAACTGATGAATAGGACTACTCTTGGCCAGAATAGATGTGTTTCTTCATGGTGGATTAAAGAAGGGACATCTGACTGAGCTAGTTGGCCCGTCATCCTCTGGTAAAACACAAGTAAGAGTGTATTGATAATGCAAATTCTTTTTGACTTATCTGTGGAGATTTTGCTGATTTCTGATTTTTGTTTCTTTGAAGTTAGATAAATTTCTGAGTATTGAATTTTGAAGCTTGTTTCATTTTTGAAGCCTCTTTGGGCTCTTAGTGCTGTTACTTATTCAAGATTATATTTGGGTCCAGATTTGCTTACGAGCTGCTTCAAGTGTTGCAAAAAGCTGGGGCAAAATCATTTTCTTGGACTCTGGAAATTCTTTCTCTTCAAAACGTGTTGCTCAATTTGTCACTCAGACATCAGATCCTTCTGCTTATGAGGTCAAACATGTTTCTAGCCTTTTGGATTAACCTTATTTCTTCGTATTATGTTCTCATTGTCTAAACTTACCAAAGAAACAATGAATAGATGTTTTCATCTGTGATTTCCTTCCTCGCCGAATTTTGTTATTTGTTGTTACCTAGGTAGGATACATCTTGGTTGTAGTTTCAGAAATCTGTGTTGATTGGCACACCAAAAAGTATCCAGTAAAAGTTAGGGGTAGTGCTGAAATTTCTGATTAGATTACTAGATGTTATTGTGTATGACTCCACATTCTCTATCTTACATTTGTGGTGGTGAACAGAAAAAGGGTACTTGCAGAATTGTTGGAAAGTCAATTCCTTGTTCTCTTTGTAATTCTTTCTAGTTGATTTCCTTCATCACTATAATAGCTCTAGCTCTGTCATCAAATCATGGTATCACGTAGTTGATACCAGTGGCGGACCCAGGATTTTGTGCAAGCGGGTTCAATCTTAGAAGTACATAACTTTAGTCTCAAAATAGTAGTTGTCAAGTGGGTTCAAATAAAATATTTATACAAAATTTATGCAGCTTTAATCGTAATTTATACATATACACAGTATTATTTTTTGATGAAGCGGGTTCAGTTGAACCCGTGCATCCGCCACTGGTTGATACATTATAAGCTGCACAGAACCATCTGATTATAGTTTATGACAGTTCCATAATTCGTGCTGAATGAATTTAAATAGGAGAACTATGCTGTAAGATGTTTCTTTGCACTGCTAATTTACAAAAGAAGTTGAAGTTAGAAGTTGATTATTTTACTTTTTCCTTTCTATTACTGACATTTGAACCAACAAGGGCTGACTTGTACAGATTCATACTCCAATAGGACTTTCATTTCTCTTAGTAGGTCACATAGATTAGGCTTCCTCTTGTCTCAAATTCAGTTACATATGCAACATTGAATATCTACTAACTGGAGATGTACTGTACACATTAAACTTTGTCCAGCATGAATAATATGGCTCTGGAGATTTATCGTGCAAGTTGCTGGAACCAACTTTTCAATACCGTCTTCTCTCTCTGACATTTAACTCTTTCTGTAGGTGGACAGGGCCCTTCAACAAGTAATGAACAACATAGTATGCTTGTCAGTGTTTGACATTTTTACACTGTTTGAAGTGCTTCATCAGCTAAAGAACAATCTCATATCTCAGGTTTTTGGAAATACAATGCTAAAATTTCTCTACTCTCATCTCATCTCCTTTTCCCTATTACCATGGATTGGGTATGAGTTCTCAGGGCACTCACTTCCGAGGGTATGATATGCAGGTAGATCAGCATATAAGTATGATTATCATCGACTCAATATCATCACTCATTACACCAATTCTTGGAGGAGGTGGTGCACAAGGTAATTTTTCAGTAAAAGATGAAATGATAATAACTTTATGGTAGTAATTTTTAATTATCCTTATTTATTAGTAATTACTTTCTTAAGCAATTTAAGATTTAAGTTGTAGTTTCTTTATTTTAAGAAATATTTGTTTTGTTTTCTTTAATGTAGTTTATTGGTTGACGCAACTACAAATTCTAATTGGTCTAGATTTAGTTGTTTTTATCCTCTTGTATTTATATTCCAACTAGTTTGGGATTGAAACTTAGTTGTTGATATATGCTCTCAGACATAATGCATCACTTGTGAGTTCCCCTACAATGTTTTCATCGATTTGTTGTTTCTGCTGTCTACTACCCTACTGCAAACTTGTTTTTAGGTATCTGGTGGACGATTGCTTATGAAAAAGATGTTAAATGGGAATAAAGGGGTAAATGCAAACTTAACTTCCTACACCGATATTAATCTTGCTTTTCTGGATTTCGTTTCTTCCAAATAAATTTAATTTTATCCTGAGTTTCTTCTTCCGTCTATAGGCAGATGATTAGGTTTTTCCCTGCGGTATCATGTCCACAATTGTCAATTTACTTTTGTTGAATGAGGGAATAAAATTAGTGGAGAAATGTGTAGAAGCTTTGCCATGTTCACTGTGTAATTTGTTTCATATGTGTGAACTGTTTGTTGAAGTAGAAAACTTAAGTTTAATTCCATATGTCAAAACTACCTGCTTGACTACTAATTCTCGAAGTAACAACTAAAGGGCTTGTTCTTTTTGCGTGAAACAGGACACGCTTTAATGGTTTCAGTGGGAGTTTTACTGAAACGATTAGCACATGAACATGATATCTGCATTTTGGTAAGTTTGGCGGTAACATAACATTACCATGTTCTCTTTGCTGCAGCATTGTTCATTCTCTATGGGGTATCATCTTCTAAGTTGAGCGGACTCTTCGATTTTGGTGCCGTCCCCGTCCCGATACGAGACAGGGACGAGAGCGGGAGCGGGATACGTCCTGGATTCGGTCAGCTGAGTTCGGACACTTTGACCGGAGTCTATCGACAAATTTGGGAGAAAAATTGAGATTTTGATTTCTCTAAATCAAAAATAAAACAGATTTAGGAGAATGTAAGAATAATGTCCATCTTGGAGAATGAAAGATTAAATTCCACAATATTCATGTAAGTTTTTCACATAATATCTCTCAAATTTTACAATATTTTTATAGCTCTATTTTGTATTAGCCGAATCCCCGCACCCGTATCCATATCTGGATCCGCACCCCCGAATCTTAAAATTTAGATTTTGCCGAATCCGATACTCGGATCCGTCCCCGTATCGGATACCCGCACTTGAGTCCGAGCAACTTATTCATCTTTTGTCTTCTAATGTGCTTTTTTAACTGATGGATTTGATTTCCTTTTGACTTGATCAGTGTATTAGGCACGCGTCAAGTTGTTATATACTTACCATATGAACCTATTAATGACTTAGATCTACTAAAAGGAACTTCAGTTTTGTAACGATCCTATTTGTCCACCCGAACTTTTCTCCGTAAGTAATGGAGTATTGTAGTTCTACTTTCACTATAGGCAGTTCCTTTGCTAAATATCCTAATTGTGGACCTCATATAATATCTGTCCTTCTGTGCTAGGTCACCAATCACATGGTGGCGGGTGAGAAAGGTACTTCTAAACCAGCACTTGGAGAGAGCTGGAGGGGCATCCCGCATGTTAGACTTCTGCTATCCAGAGACCACATTAGGAACATGAGCAGCATGTCAGTACTTAGACACCCACACATGGTATGTTTCTTCCAAGAATCACACTATTTTTCAACTTGGTCGGCAGCAACTTATTGTATATCATTACACTGACTTTGCGACATTAACATAAAGCTATAGTGAAACTCCATAACTGTGACATGGAGAATCAAATTTCTTATAGTGGATATTCCGTTCAGGCTACTGGAGATAGAGTGGAGTTCGAGGTACTATGACATCAGGCTTCATAATTCCTGAGAATTTTATCAAGGTGATGAAGTTGCATTGTTGAGGGAAATCTTAACTAGTAAGACTTTTATTGGGGGAGAAAACAAAAGATATCCTGACCTTGTGAGATGCAGATTTACGGGTACAGCTCAGACATACAAGACTTACATGCTTTTACTTTCGTTTTTATTAGGTTGTGGTTCGTCATTCTGTATTATCTATCAGAAAACTTTTGGACAAAGGTAAACTTAATATTGTTTTGGCATTTTAACAAACTATTACTACTAAACATGGAGATGAAAATCATTCTGTTAATCAGAATTGAGAACTTGTGCTTCGAAAACTTTCTCAGCTGGAACAATATATATTAATCTTGATTAAGATTTGGTTCGCTTTGTGACATGCTTTCTCCGCCCAACTGTTTGCGACTGCAATGAATGATAAGTTTTTCCAACTATATATATGTGGTTTCAATCCTTTTGTGCACGAAATGGAAAGAATAACTTGTGTTCTCATTCCAAGAGGAGAGCAATATAAATACATGTACATTAGGTGCTAACTAAGGAAAGAAATAAAAGAGATTCCTACAAATTTGTTATTTATGTACACTACAAAAAAAGAGTCTACATTCATTATATATTATATTATATACTATATTATAAGTATGAAGCCCAAATTAGAAGGTTGAAAGACTAAAATAACCCTGTAAAATTAAAAGACTATATTACCTTTCAGTATATCAATAGACGTACGTTAAATTATCTATCTATATAGAATAGGAGAAGCAAAAGCGCTACATTAAGACAAGTGTCTTAACCGCAAAAAGCTAAGTGGCATTATTAAGACAAAATAAACTACTTTTCTAACTAATTTTGTTTTTTGAATTTTTAATTTTGAATTAATTGGTTACACTACTTGAATTAATAAATATAGATTTCTTATAATATCAATAAAAAACGAAAATACAAATATATATATTCTACTCATTAAAATTGGAGTTTTAAAATTATTTTACGATAAATAATTTTAAAATTACACATTTCATTAATTATTAAAAATATTAGTATGTTTTTTATAAAAATAATAAAAAAGCTTATCTCTTTATACTTTTGATGAATTCAAAATTATAATTTAGTAAAAAAAATTATATTACTTAAATTTCAGTAAATATAAAATGAGAAAACTAATCAAATATTATAGTAGAAATGAATGTACTGAAAAAAGGTGGATAAAGATAATTTTATAATATTTATATTTTGAATTAATTAATAAACAAAAATACTCAAGAAAATTATTAATAAATTTAGACAATTGAAGAATTTTAAACAGTACAACATAAGTATAAAAATATATATTTCCGGAATAAAAAAATATATACGTATGTTCTACTAGAAGAGAAGTAGTATCAAAATATTGAGCCAATTGACAAATTAATAAAAAATCACATTAGTAAATATATAGTACTAAGTACTTGCTAATTTAATAAAAAATAAACAAGGAATAAATAATTTATTTGATTACTATAATTTTTTGTATCCTTTGATTTTGTATAAATTTTATTATATTTATGTACACTACATTAAATAATAAAATAGTAACTAATATTTATTAAAATAATATGATATATTAGATAATAATTTTATAAGATTAATATTCCGTTAAATAAGGAATATTGTTCTTGTACTTCTTATTAGTTGTTTCTACTTTATGTAAAGAGAATATTGAGATATTTTTTTCTTTTAAGGGGAAGATATTTTTTATTTCTTAAAAATATAATTTCATAACATCTGAAATTATCGGTACTTTCTATCGCAGGCAGGGTGAGATTTTTGAGCAAAAGAATTTCGAGTTCTAGAAATAGTCTGCCATGAAGATATTTAAGAAGGTAAAAAAACCTTCCCAACAACAATTGACGAGTAAAAAAAAATGTTAATAATTTCACCATAATGACAAATTAGAAATACAAATTTATAATTTAAAAGAATGTGATCAAAAAAATTCTACAAGTTTATTAATAAATATATGACACATTGTTTCAATTTGCTTTTCATTAACGTTGAGATCTTTTGTTTTATGAACTTTATAATGACGGTGAATTTTGTAAAATTGGCGTTAATGTTCTTCTATAAACTGTATGATAGATATAAACAATTAAGTAAAAGATGGAATTGCTAACAACAATAAAGAATAAACAGGTTGGGGAAGAAGATAAAATAGCAATCTTTAAATGGCTGGTTATCTTCTCGCAATTTAGACTAATGAACACATGATACGAAAATCAAGAAGTTAAAAGAATATAGTATTATTTATTGGTGCTCCCGCTTTTTTATTTTTTATGTTCAAACTTGAGATAACGACCAATATTATTATTTTCATATGCACTGAATGAGAGAATATGAGATACTAATGACAAATAAAATGGAATGGAAGACTGTCTAACGTCATCTCCTTAACCCTCCCNNCCCCCCCCACCCATAATGAGAGTTTGCTTAATCGTTTCAACTTTTTTTTGTATATTTATAAACAATTAAAAGGACATAATTGCATTCTTACAATAAACCTAAAATTTTAATTGTACTAACGCTACATTTCATATATTAAATACATGCATCAAAAACATCATTTATAAAAATATTAAATGAGATACAAATTACCAATAACGTTTTTGCACTCCATAAAATAATAATACTATCCATAGAAGTGTCACACCCATTAAGAAATTATTTTGCATTAAATTATAACACTTATTTGACTAATTCTTTATCACTCTTCAAGCATGAAAAGACTTTTTAAAAATTTATACTACTCAGGTAGTCAACCAACTGAGTTACTAAATTTTTTAATTATTCTTCTTGTCTTAAAATAACACTTATTTTAGACCAAATTTGAAAGGTTTAAAAAATACTTAAAATATGTATCGGACTAGGTAATATATGCAATTAATAAATTATTGTTATTTTTTACTACAAGTATATGTAATGATTGGTATGGGTTGCACGTGCAACGCACATGTCTAGCAACTAATTCTATAATAAGTGTCTACATTCATGCTATAACACTCCCCCTCAAGCTGGAGCATATATGTTGATCATGCCCAGCTTGTTACAAAGGTAACCAACTCGAGTGTCATTCAATGGTTTAGTGAACAAAATCAGCTAGTTGCTCTCATGTCTTCACGTAGCCACCGGAAATCAAGTTCTCTTGAATTTTCCCACGAATAAAATGACAGTCAACTTCAATACGCTTGGTTCTTTCATGATACATTGGATTTGAGGCAATATGGAGCGCATCTTGATTATCTCACCAGAGTTTTGATGGAGTAGGATGCTTCAACCCTATTTTAGTTAAAAGATTATATATCCACATTATCTCACATGTTAATTGTGTCATAGCTCTATACTCGGATTATGCACTGGATCGAGATACAACATTCTGTTTCTTACTTCTCTATGATATCAAGTTTCCACCAACAAATACACAGTAACTAATAGTAGATCTTCAGTCAATCTTGGATCCAACCGAATCTGCATCTGCAAAACAGTCAATGCGAGAATGTTCGTGATTGCTATATAATATGCCAAATCCAGGAGCTTCTTTTAAGTAACATAGGATCTGCTCCAAAGCCTCCCAATGTTTGATTGTGGGGGCGGACATGAACTGGCTAACCATACTTATTGCAAAAGCAATATCTGGACGAGCCGCAGTGAGATAGTTTAATCTCCCAACTAACCTCATGTATCTATCTGGATCATTAAATGGCTCGCCATTATCTTTCATAAGATGCAAATTAGGAACCATTGGAGTACTGCAAGGCTTGGCAGCCAACTTACCAGTTTCTGCCAGTAAGTCAAGAATATACTTTCGCTGAGATAGAAAAATCCCCTTCTTGCTTCTAGTTACTTCTACTCCCAAGAAATATTTCAGTTGTCCCAAGTCTTTTGTATGAAACTTAGTATGCAAGAAAGACTTGAGAGAAGAGATTACTGCATAATCACTTCCTGTAATCACAATTTTATCAACATATACAACAAGGAGAAAAGATCCAGCTGTTGATTGCCTGTAGAAGACTAAATGATCACTTTTGCTCTTTTTCAGCCCAAATTCTTGAACTACCTCACTAAATTTACCAAACCAAGCCTGAGGACGCTGCTTCAAGCGATATAAGGACTTCTTTAAATGATAGACCTTCCCATACTCCCTCTGAGCAACAAAACCAGGTGGTTGCTCCATATACACCTCTTCATGAAGATCACTATGAAGAAATGCATTCTTAATATCCAATTGATGCAAAGGCCAATTCTCAAAAGCTGCTAGAGAAATGAACAAGCGGACAGAAGTAAATTTGGCAACCGGAGAGAATGTGTCTGAATAATCCACTCTATAAGTCTGAGCATACCCTTTGGCCACAAGTCTGGCCTTAAGTCTTGCCACAGAGCCATCTGGATTAACTTTGATCGTGAAGACCCATTTGCATCCCACTGCTTTCTTTCCACTAGGTAAATTCACTAAATCCCAAGTATGGTTTTCCTCTAAGGCATGTATTTCCTCAAGCAGTTCTTCATACCATCCAGGATGATTCAAAGCCTCTTTCACCGTTTTGGGTATAGAATGGTGTCTAGAGACGCAATCAAAGATCTAGACACAGGGGATAAGTGGTCGTAGAAGACAAAATTAGCAATAGAATATGTGGATTTGCAAGTACGTGTACCTTTGCGTAAAGCAATGGGAAGGTCAAGGTCTTCTGGAGGATCAGGCGGAAGAGGAACAGATGACGAAGGAACTGGTGCAGGAGATGTATCATTTGTCTCTCGCCTGCGTGAGTAAACTTGAACAATTGGTGGTCTTGCTAACAGAGTTGGAGCAGGTGTGGAAGGCACAATAGTCGATTGGTGCTCGATAGAAGAGCTAGGAGATGGAAGAATATCATCTGATTATTCTGTCAAAGTGCGGGAAACCTGATATACTAGCCATTCATCTTCCTCCCCCCCCCCCCCCCCACTTGTAGAAATGGGAGGTGCATAGAAGAATGGTATAGTCCTGAAAACACCACATCAATTAACACCAGATATTTGCCAAGTTCAGTAGAATAACACAGAGACCCCTTCTGAAGACGAGAATAACCAAGAAAAATACACTTCAATGCCTTGGGATCCAACTTGGTAACATATGGTCGAACATCTTGAACATAACATGTGCTTCCAAACACCTTAGGTTCCACAAGAAATAATGACTTATTTGGAAAAAGAATAATGAAAGGCATATTATCACCAAGCACAGTAGACGGCATGCAATTAATCAAAAAGCAAGCATATGGAGACCGCATCAGCCCAAAACCGTTTAGGAACTTTCATTTGGAACAGAAGTGCCCGGCTATATCAAGTAGATGCCTATTCTTCCTTTCAACAACTCCATTTTGAGAGGGTGTATCAACATATGAAGACTGTTGTAGTACACCATGTTGTCTCATGTAGGACTGAAATAACTCTGACATGTATTGTTTAGCGTCATCACTCCTTAGAATACGCACCGAAGCATTGAATTGAGTTTTGACTTCAGCACAAAAGGCGGAAAAGTGAGTAAACACTTCAGAGCGACTCATCATAAAGTAAATCCAAGTCATTCGGGAAAAATCATCTACAAAATTGATAAAATACTTATGTCCAGTTTTAGAAACAACAGGACATGGTCCCCAAACATCAGAATGAACTAACTTAAAAGTTGACTCAGCTTGCTTGTTAACCCTTGGACCTAACGAGATGCGATGATATTTTGCAAATTGACATGACTCACAATCCAATGAAGAAATTTTCTGAAATTGAGGACAGAGCTTCTTCAACAAAGGTAAAGAGGGATGCCCCAATCGACAATGTGCTTCAAAAGGAGACACGACACCGGAGCATGCAATAGACTGTGGCTCTCATTCATCAAGGATATAGAGATCACTAGATAAATATCCTTTACCAATAATCTGCTTTGTCTTAAGATCAAGAAACAAACAATGATTGGGAAAGAACGCTACACAACAATTAAGGTCTTTGGTGATTTTACTATCAGAAATCAAATTAAGGCCAAGTTTGGTAGACTTAATACAGATGACAGTGTAATAGAGGAAGTCGGTTTAACAGTCCCAGATTCAACACAGCTACAAGTTGTTCCATCAGCTACAGTAACTGAAAAGGGTGCTTTGTGTGATCGAAAGCTAGAAAAAATATTTGGATTAACTGTCATGTTAATTGTGGCACCTGAGTCAATCACCCATTTATTTGAAGAGGTGATAAGACATGTCTTATCTGACCAGGCAAAAATGGTAACTGAAGGAAGATTCTTTAACTGATTTATTGTTACATCTCGCGTTTTTTTTTCCTACGTTAAAATTTCGTCTTCAGTTAATTGACGTAGACTCGGGGATGAGCTCATTTTGACATTAACGTATTTGCGTTATTTATAACAAGCGATAAATAAGTGTCCTGAAGGATAAAGGGATACACGGATTAACGAAAACGAGTTTCATTGGGAATGGCCAATTTGGAATAAAATACGGGTCGAGCGATAATATCCGATAATTATGAACTAGTACCATGTAAGGTACCATATGACCACGGTAGTATAATATATAAAGTATATAAGGAGTATTTTAAAAATAAATAGAATTTTAAATAATTTGTGATAATTTTTAAATTATGCGGGTAATTAATTAATTATCGGATAACAGGACATTACCCAGTTAACTAATAAGTGGATAAAAAAAAAAATTTATAAATTATCCCCCCACCCCACGTGGCAAGAAGCCACAAAGTTGAAAATGACTAAGTAGTCATTTTGCCAAATGGCTATTAAATAAACTAACCAAGCATGTTATCTAGTCTTAAAGACTTGTAAAGTATATCCATATCATTTAGTGGGAAAGCCTTGAATATCCAAGAATCTGACGTTAGCTTCATTTTAAAAAGTCTTTGGCTTCATTTCATTTTATGTTTTGAAATAAAAAACGTTAAAGAACATAAGCTTTCAGAGAATCCATTTCGTTTCAATTTGGCGTGGTGAATAGGTAAGCACTTCTTTCAAGATCAAAAAGCCAATACATTCTGCCTTGAACCAGCAAAAACGTGAAAAGCAAACTTTTACATTTTATATTAAACCAAAAACGTGAAAGAGCTACAAAGTTTTAGCCAATTCTGATTTCAACCAAAACGCAGTATCATTTTTTCGTTCACCAATTCAATGCTAGCCAACATTTCAATTTCAAGAGCTACCAAGTTCGATTATGAATTTCGAGAGTTTCAAAGCAGAGTTTCGCCCATATTTCGCAGAAGCAGATTCGTTCAAATAATTTCGGGAACAGGTATGTTAAGGCACTTCCTTCTTTCTTTTGGCATGATCTAATGTGAAATGAATACGTTATTTCATAATGAATCTAATCCTAGCAACTAAGGTTGTCATGTTGTTCTTTCGCGTACAAAGTTATTCTAAAGAAAGTATGTATACTGTAAGTCCTAGTGAAGTTTATATGAAGGGTATGTATGTCCATAATGTTTCTTAAGTCACTCTAAGAGGTTTAGAACGTGATTCCATGAGTCGAGCATGCATTATATATATGTATCTATTTTACTCTACCGAGCCGCGCTATAGTCGGTCGGGTACGGCACCTATTGTGCAACCACTGATCAGTTGGGTTTACCGAGCTCCACGTGGTTGGGTATGATTCTACCGAGCCTTATGATGGCCGGGTAACGTTTTTACCGAGTCCTCTTTGAAGACCGGGTAACGATATGATGATGATGATGCCCACAGAGGCGTATGTTTTTAAAGTTTATGTATAATATATGTATTATGCATTTCATGTCAGTAGCCCCAGAGGCACTCAGATGTTACAGGTTGTACCTCCTCTATCTCTCTTTACATTACTATTCTTGTTTTATGCTTTCCTGCTTACATACTCGGTACTTTATTTGTACTGACGTCCCTTGCGCCTGGGGACGCTGTGTTTCATGCCCGCAGGTCCCGATAGACAGGTTGAGAGCCCTCCAAGTAGGCTATCAGCTCAGCGGAAGATTTGTCGCTCCATTTGCTTCGGAGTTGCTTGTTTGGTTAGTATGATTTAGACGTATATTGTTTGGTATGGCGGGACTCTGTCCCGACCTTTATGATATTTATGTACTCTTAGAGGCTTGTAGACATATGTCGTGTACGTGAAAGATTGTACGGCCTTGTCGGCCTATGTTTTGAGTTTATAAAGGATCATGTTGGCCTATTAGGCCCATATGTCATGTATATATGATGATGTAATAAGAAAGATACGTTACGTTAGAACTCGGTTGAGTAAGGTACCGGGTGCCCGTCGTGGCCCATCGATTTGGGTCGTGACATGATATTGAAGGAACTCAAGAAACTCATCCGAAACCAAGATTGTTGGACTAGAAGTTGTATCATTATTTTCTCCTTGCTTACTATTTGTAGTCATCCTATTTCCAACTAATAAAACTCACAGTATCAAAATAAGTGACGGAGAATCCAACAGAAAGACCTAAACAGAAAGCAGAAATCAGACAATACTTGAAAAAGACAGTATCCAGCGCAATCAAAAATCTGAGAATAGCCAAACTCAAAGTTGCACTCAATAAGACAATTTTTGAAATCTAACCAAGCTTCAAATAACCTTCAAGAGACAATATATATATATATATATATATATATATATATATATATATATATATGTGTGTGTGTGTGTGTGTGTGTGTGTGTGTGTGTGTGTGTGTGGATCGGATTGCACGCCGCAACAGGCCTTATAGCAACAATCCAATTCACTGTTGCACTTGTAGAAAACCTCAACCAATTCCCAGAATCAAAAGAACAATCAGCAACTAATAAAAAAAATTCAAACCTGACCAAAAGGAATGTTCACAGATTCACGTTTCAAGGTTCTTCTTCTCCAAAATGTGGTCCAATCACCACATGACCACCACAATTCAACCAAAACTTCGAGGCAAAGTCGTAACGGTAAGCTAGACCAAGATTGGTCCACGAACGCGCCTCTACACGTAGCTTAAACAGAAGTATCTCCGGCAGTTACGTCGGCGCGTAAGACACACGTGTTTCTCCTCGGACCACCAGATTTTGGGGTCTTGTAGATGGGGGGAGTTTCTGATCTAAGTCCGACAAAACAGGATACCCTGCTCTGATGCCATGTGTACGAAATGGAAAGAATAACTTGTGTTCTCATTCCAAGAAGTGAGCAATATAAATACATGTACATCGGGTGCTAACTAAGGAAAGAAATAAAAGAGATTCCTACAAATCTGCTATTTATGTACACTACTAAAAAAGAGTCTACATTCATTTTATAATAAGTGTCTAGATTCATTTTATAGCGCTTTTAAAGAACACCCATCCATTGAAAAGGATTTTAATTTGGCGCTATATTTCGGTGGTGTAACATCTAAATAATGTTGAATTACTTTTAAGGCCAAAAAAAACATATTTAAATGCACAGAAGTTGTCCTAATTAGTAGCCTCGTGAATGTTTTCCAAATTATGCATGAAACTGATTTCTCGTTTCCTTTTGACTAGTACTTTTTACCAGATAAAATGGATGAACGGATCAATATTGCAACAGTGGCAACCAATAACCTCTTACGACAACAACATATGCCCGTTGAAATCTCACAGGGTTTGGGGAGGAGGGGAGGATAGTATGTACACAAGTCTCTTTACTTTTTTAAAGATAGAGAGGTTATTTCCGACAGACTCTCGGCACAGAAAAACCGTAACCTCTTCTAATTGTAACACTATCATTTTAACACTTGGCTGGTAATTTGGTAATTTAATATGTAAATCCAATTGACTTAGTAGCAACGACAAAAATGATTTGTGATTTTGCCAAGACAAAAGTGGCCTTATACAGAGGGTGAAATTCAAAATTAGTCAGATTTGCAAGTGGTAATTGAAAAATAGCCACAGTTTAAAAAGTAATCGAAATTTAGCTACTTTTTATGTAAAAATAAATCTGAAAGAAAACACTGTTCAAAATCCAAAAAATATTCCAGCATAATATACTAGAAGTTCATACACAGGTGCACTCTCCAGTATATTACATACGTGTTTATCGGACGGGCTGGGACGGGTTGAACGAAAAAAAACCAGCCCGTCCATTATCGGACCGGGCTGGTTAGTGGGCTGGGATAACGGGCTGAGGGCGGGTTGAACTTTTTCGGGTTATTTTGGGCCCGTTCGGGTTCGGGCGAGCCTGGCTACTGTAATTTTTTTAAAAATTAAATTTTATTTTTCTTATTCAATGTTATTGATACTTAAGTGTTTACAAACTTTTAAGGCTTAGAATTAAACTTTGAAGTTTAGAGTTTAAAGTTTGAAATGTGTATTTTAAAATTATAAAATTGAAATTAGAAAGTAAGTGGCTACAAAAAATTATTTAATAAGACCAATAGGCAATATGTAAGGAACAAACTCTGAAGGCTTTAATTTTATATTTTTAATACTTCAAATTAATTTGCAAGTTCTTTTTTGATTTTTTTATTTTTGAACTTGCAAATTAAAAGTTTACAATAATTATAAAAAATAAGAAATAGTACATCACATATTTTGCATCATTTTTGTAAGTTCTTCCATGTCAACATGAGGTTCTTGGTTTCCGGCACTGGTTCAATCGGAACCATGAAGATGGGAAAAAATTGTACTTATAAATCGCAAGTGCTACATTTATTTTAAAATTATAAAATTAAAGTTTGCATTTAACAAGTAAATTAACGAAAAAAGAGTAAAACTAAATTTTCATGCATAATAATACTTCAAATTAATCTAACAAACTAAAACATTAAGCATAAATACGTCTAATAATTTTAAAATAACACAAATTATCTCAAATCAACTTAAATACGAAATTCTGGAGAACGCTCAAGACAGCTCTTCCTATGCCTCCTTAAAGAGCCTGTGCCACACTTTGGACGAAGATTTAAGACTAGACCACAATTATTGCACTTTACTTTCTGAACTTCTTCATTTTCTTCTACCACCTCAAAGTGTTCCCAAACATATGAGCCCACTCTAGAGATGAATTTGAGAAATGAGAGATAGTAAAGAAATGAAGAAGAGGGGGGGGGGGGTGTATTTATAGTTTTTCAAAGGGCTAATTGATAGACCGAAACTTGATAGTTGATACTTGATAGTACTTGATACCATACTTCACTTGAATACTTGATATTTGATAACAATAATTTTGTAATGGCTAAACTAAATAATTGATGAAACTTGAAATAATAAGTAATTGAGAATTTGAGATTTGAGAATTTAAGAACAATAATATCAAGAGAGAATTGAGAGAGAATTAGAGTAGTAAGAGAGTGAATTGTGAGAAAAAATGAAGAAGAACGGGGGCTATTTATAGGTTTTAAAAGGTTAAAAATGTAATTTTTTAATTATTAGGGGTGGGAGGGCTATATTTTTAATGGGGGAGGCCGAAATGCTCATTTCAGCAAAATCTGGTTGTTCCCCAACAGTCATTTCTGAATTTGACTGTTGGCAACTGTCCAAAAAATTAAAAAAAAAAAATTATAACGGATACCGGGCTGAAACGGGCTGCAGTCCGTTAACAACCCATTAACGGGTTAAAGGGCTTAGCGGGTTCGGTGCACCGGTATCCAAAATATGTTCATCCAAAACCCGCCCCCGACCAACCCGTCCCAGCCCGCTCATAAAGCTACAGTAACGGGCTAACCCGGGTTGAAGCGGGTTGAAAATGGGTCAGCCCGGTCCGATTAACACCTCTAGTATATTATGCTGTAACTTTTCGTGTTGCGATAAAATAGTGGCTATTTTTCAATGACCTTACAAATGCTAGTTATTTTTCAATTACAAATCCGAAAACTGACTAACCCGTGCTATTTTCACTTATACATAACATCATGGAAATGAACTAGGCCCAGTTTCCAACTTTTGTGGAAGCATCAGTTTGGCCCAAATAAAAATCTTACAAAAATCAGTTCCCAACCAATCTCGAGTACAAAAGCTTTCAAATGTGCTTCAAAGTTTAAGCTCCTTTATCCCTCCACAGACCTTTCATCTAATTCTTGAAACTATAATTTTAACGCCACCTTCATCATTCCATGATCAATTCAAGAATCAAACAAGCTAGCACAATTCCCTCAAAACTTAAAATTCACAACCTTGCACAATTCAGAACCAAATTTTTTCAATCCCAACCATACTACAGTCATCATCGTTCTCATAAACCCACCTCAAAATCCTCACCTGAAAGGCCTCATAAGCCTACAAAAAACCTTTTTCGCAAGCCAATACCACTACTTTCTGACCTCAAACAAATCCAAGATCCTGATGAAGCTATTTCACTGTTCCATGATTACCAGCAAACCGGGTTCAAACATGACTACCCTACTTATTCTTGTCTTATTTATAAGCTCGCTAAGTCTCGAGACTTTGAAGCTGTTGAAACCCTTCTTGGGTATTTAAAAACATATTATATTCGATGTCAAGAAAAGATTTTTATTGGATTAATTCAGCATTACGGGAAAGCCCAGTTGGTTGATAAAGCTATTGAGCTTTTTCACAACATGGGGTCATTTAATTGTACGCGTAGTGTACAGTCTTTTAATGCACTTTTAAATGTGCTTGTTGAAAATGGGCGTTTTGATGATGCAAATGAGATGTTAAGGAATTGTTCGAAAATGAGTATTTGGTTGAATGCTGTTTCGTTTAACATCATTATTAAGATGTGGTTGGAGAAGGGTGACTGGGAAATGGCACGCCAAGTGTTTGATGGTATGCTTGAAAGAGAAATTGAGCCGACTGTGGTGACTTACAATTGTCAAATTGGATTTTTGTGTAAGAAGGGGGATGTTGAAGGTGCTAAAAGTTTGTTTCAGGATATGGTTAGAAAGGGAAAGAAGCCAAATGCAGTTTCTTATGCTTTGTTGATGGAAGGTTTGAGTTCTTTGGGTAAGTACAAAGACGCCAAGAAGTTAATGTTTGATATGGAATACCAAGGATGTAAGCTAAAAATAGTTAATTATGGTGTTTTGATGACTGATCTTTTAAAACGAGGCGAAATTGGTGAAGCAAATAGTTTACTCGTGGAGATGAAAAAGAGGCACATTAAGCCCGATGTTGTGATCTATAACATGTTAATCAATTATTTCTGTAAGGAAGGTAAAACTGCTGAAGCGTATAGGATGTTAGTTGATATGCAAATTGCAGGTTGCAATCCTAACGCAGCTACATACAGGATGGTGGTTGATGGATTTTGTAAAACAGGAGAATTTGAGGAAGGTTTGAAGGTTTTGAATGCAATGTTGATAAGCGGGCATTTTCCGCGTATGGAAACAGTAAGGTGTATGATTCTTGGCCTGCTCGATAAAGAGAAGGTTGAAGATGCTTGCTTTGTTTTGGAGGAAATGGAGAAAAGGAAGAAAAGGTTTGACTTTGAGTCATGGGAAGCCATAGTCAAGGATGCTTGCAGCAATAGTATTGTTGTATATAGGCTCGTAGATGAGCTTGTATTTTAGCCATTGGACTTGTATGCTATTACTTCGGAAAATCTGTGAAATTGATCGTGCCCAGATCTGTTTTGTGCTCGTCTTGATGCTATCTCAGATGTCCTGTTGGAAAGAGCTATTGAGCAACCCTACTAATTGCATAATAATTCCCTTCCCCTTGCTTGCTTGTAGTCAGTTCCAGTGGCATGATATTTTACTTGGTTTGTGGAGCTGGGCATGCTTGATTGGAGCATTTGGTGTCTCCGGCTAAACCTCAATAATTATTGTTGGCTCTTATAAAAAGGAGTATGTAATTTCACCCCTTTTAAGATGGAGTAGTAGAAAAGAATACCATATACTTTTACCCCCAAAAGAAATACTATAATAGTTTCTACTATTTCGAAGCGGGAGTAAAGGGCCTCTTCGTCGTCCTGCTTGCCACTCGAAGGCAATTTAATAATTAATGCCTGACATATTAGGAGTTACTGTTAGTGCTTTGTAATATTAGTGTATCTACTTTGTTTTACTGCATAGATTGTTATTTTATTTCCACCATTTAAGGAGTTTGTTATTTTATTTTTCTTTCTTTCTGGTCTGTTAACTAGGCCTCTATAACTTGTTTGTGTATATATCATCAGCTCATCATCATTTAATAAAATCATCTTTTTTGTTTCATCTTGCTTATTCGTTATATGGTATTAGAGCGGTCTCCTTGACTCTCACGAGTTTTTTTTTTTTCCAATCCTCTGACTACACCACAGGCTCACACTTAAAATGGCCCCTAATGTAACAAATGTTGACTCCACTAGCAGCAACTCTAATGTTATTGTTCAGTTTAATCATGTATCGCATCTCCCGATAAAGCTCGTCGGAAGCCACAACTTTGCGACATGGAATTTTTATGAAAGCAAGCTGGAGAATGTCTCCCCTTGTTAGCACTAATTTCTTATCGCATTAAAATTAAAAGAAAAGAAAAAGGTGGATAAAGAAAAGGAAAAAAGAAGGGAAAATGCTGAAACAGGGACATATAATAATTAATGAGAAAAGAAGGGATCAACATGAAATTTCAATTAAAATAGTGATCAACCTGCAATTTCGACAAATACAGTGTCTCTTTGACTTGATGATACAGCGCTGCTCTCGGAACTCAGATGGCAAAAGGGTTGCAGCTATTCGTCAGCAGTACTCTCTCTCTCCCGATATTTCACACACAAAAACACAAATATTTATTGTATTTTATCTGTTGTTATTAATCGTGATTTATTTGTCTGCTGTTGTCTTTATTAAAACCCTAACACTGACGCATTCGATTTTTGTTCTTTTAAACAGGATTATCGTTTTACACTACGAATGAAAGATTGAAGAAGCTCTTTTCACCTTTTGGCGTTGTTACAGAAGGTTACTTCACCTTTTCTCATTTCTATATTCTGAAATCATTATTTTTTTCGTCTGAAATGTAATCTTATTTATCCTCAAAATAAGTAAGTGCGAAATTTAGGGTGTGTTTAGTATGACAGAAGTCATTTCCCAAGGAAATTTATGTCATGGAAAATATTTTTCAAAATATAGAGTATAATATAAAAAATTAATAAACAATCAGCAAATTGGAGAGTGTTCTGATGAAACTTTTGAGTACTAGAGATTATTAATGAAGTCTAGTGCTAGTTGAAGATAGTTGGTGGAAAAATGACTTCCGCCCATAAGTGAGGGAAGTCATTTTCCTCCTTTTGATTGAACTGTTTTCTATTTTCCCTCATACCAAACACGCCCTTTATCTGCTATACATGATTGCCCTATAACTATTTAAAATTGTGGAATTTGTACTTTGTGACGGATTTGTTAAATAGGTCTATAATTAATCTGGGATTGAGGCGTAGTTGATTTGATTGATTGATTTATATGAATTTGTTAATTTGGGCGAGCAGCGAGGCTTGTTAAAGACCCAAGAACGCAAAGGCCTAAAGGTTTTGGATTTGTTACCTTTGAGTCAGAAGCAGATGCTCGGAATGCATTGAGTTCCATTAACGGAAGGGTAATTCCTCAGCTTTGTTGGTTGATGTGTACACTTGCTTCTGTGTGTTTGTTGATGGTGTGTTTTGTGTATATTTTATGGAACATGCTTAATGATGATGCCTATCATCAGTTGCGGATGTAGCCTTCAGCAACGAGTGCAAGCACACCCGCTACTTCCGATTCAAATTTTTAGGTTTTTTTTAAAATATTATTTTTTTATTAAATCTATCCATTGTTAGATAGGAAACACATAGTTGTTATAGTGGTATCCCACTTTAAAAACTAGGTGTTCCTCTATTATTGACAATTCTTAGTCCGTCTTTCGCTTAGAAAACTATTTATCAATCATAGATTAAAGAAGGCAGATGTCTATTTCCAGCACTTCACAGCAAAACTATAAGTGAAAGATTTTTCCAAGCATCTTAAACAATTTAGCATGCTGTTTGACTTTGTGAACTTTTGCTATCATCCACCAGCGCAAATTGTTGCATTTGTTGGTCTAAAGGACTTGGTCCTGCAAATGCTTTCAGTTGGAGACAGGATAATCATTGCTCGAATGAAACTAATGATAAGGGTGGAAAATGTAAGTTGGGGGGCATTAATAGGCTTATAACGAAACATGCGAAGAATATAACCATCTAAAGAAATCTAACTTTCACTTGGAAGGGGTCTAGGTTCTAGAAAATCTATGGAGAAACGGTGTTTGGTCTAGGAACTGTATCTCATTATGTTCGACTATTGTTGCTGTTGTTTTTGGTGTTTATTTTATTTAATTGTTTTATGGATATATAATCTACCTTTGTTGAATTAGTTGTCTCATAAACTCTTTAGTGGAAATGAATAGTAGGAAGTCTCTTGTTGTTGTGAGTCTTCCTTCTGGTTTTGCAAGCAATATGGTAGAGCAAAATCTCTTGAAGTTCACTGGTCGCAGATGTTTCATTGCTTTAAGTAGTGGTAGTCGTTGAGCTATTGATAAGAAACTGGGAAGTTGTAGTAAAGACTAAAGAGGTTATAGAAGTTATCATTTTAAGGAAAATAAGGACTGCAAAATGATGAGCTATTATTTTGGAGATGAGAAATTTTCAGCAGGTAACAATCAAAACAAGAAAAAGAAGAAAGAAAAGTATACTCCTATTTTGTATAACATGTCAGCTGAAGAACAAAATTATGATATCGAACTCCAATCCTGCTGCTCTCCAAGATGACGAACTGTCTGTTTCCCCTCTATTAAGCCACTGCCACCAGTCACCCCCTGCGGTCTCTACCTTTCTTGACTTCTCATCTAATATTGGGACCTCATTGCCGCATCTGTCCTTCTATTACCCCTCTGCAGCTGAACTTTCTTTTTGTGTGTGTTTTTAGTGCAAAATGACAGTTGAGAACATTAAGTTGTTCAAAAGGGTAATCCCTAAACTTTGTGTACACAGATCAAAAAGAATGTTAGAATTTTTTATAAAACACGGGAAAGCACCCAGTAGACAGAAATAGAGATGAGTGAAAGCACAATTGCTGAGAGCAGTAGACATCCTATATCAATGATATGAATATGTTAGGAAAAAATTGGTGTTGTTCTTGAAAATTATTTGCGTACATGTCTACTTTTGGTGCAGCTCTGTGGTTTGTTTGTATATCTACTTTTGATGTATTTTTGGACTTCGTCGGCTCTCTAGTTTTGTAGCACTTCAACTGTAAATGAGCTAACAAACTTTGTTTTGTAATCTTTTTGCATCTTCTTGATGCCTTTAATGATATCCTGCTTACTTCATCAAAAAAAATGCATGAAGGGTTTTCCGTTGACTGGAGATGTCAATAATGCACCAAGCTTTGGCTTGAAAGCTAATTTGAGATTGTGGTGGTTGGTTATTTGTTTGTAACAATTATGCTTGATTTACTTATGTGCAGAGTCTTGATTTTTATGGTATTATTTCAAGAAAGTTTAAAGTAGATGGGTCTTTTTTGAGAGAGAGGGAGACTGTTTTGATTTGTTTTTGTTGTTCCAAATCTTGGCTTTGTGAGATTGTCGCGAAAAAAAGATAGTCAGTCAACTATAAGGACCAGGGAAAAGATTCTGCTCTGCTAAAATTAAGAAATCCTCAACAATCAGGGGGAATTTAAGTGGCATTATGTCTTTGCAGAAAGCTCCTTTACTTCCCCAAGGGAGTTTGTTTTCCAGCATTATAAAGTGTATTTAATTTTGTTTCATTTTTACCTCCTGGTGAAATATCGAATGTTGGCTGTCTGAAGAGTCTTGCTGCTTCCCGTTTTTCTGTTCTGTCATTGAAATGATCTACCGGTTGCAGATTGTTGATGGAAGACTGATTTTTGTGGAAGTTGCTGAGAATACACAAGCTACAGAAAACAAAACATCCCATAAATAACTTTCTCATAATTCAGCATATACATCATGGGAGAATTTTTGGCCATTGCTCAATCCTCCATAGTGCTGCCTCACTTTCACGTCCAAGCTTGGAGTCAAAGGCAGCATCTCTTTGCTCATAGTCAGCCATTGAGGTCACTTCGTTCATCTCTACATCTATTGAATATCCCTTGCACGGTGTACCCAAACTTGTCCACTCGATCAAAGCCTTCCTACTGGGGAGTCAAAGCCAGTGTTGTCTCTGATTCTACAATGCCAACCACCTTCACTGTTGATTCAGCAGGGCCAGGAATTGATATTCTGCCAGAGACAGGTGGTGGTGGTGGAGATGATTCTGGGAGTGCAAATGGCGGTGGTGGTGGTGGGGGAGATAATGGTGGCAATAATAATAATAATGATGGTGGCAACGAGGGGGAGTCAGATGAAGGCAAGGATCATAACAATAAAAAGAAAATGGCCCTTTGTATGTCCCAAAAATTGACATTGGGCTATGCTTTCTTGGTTGGAGCTGGTGGTTTTATGGGTTATCTGAAAAGTGGCAGCAAGTCCCTAATTGCAGGTGGAGTTTCTGCCTCCCTTTTGTACTCTGTTTATGTTATGCTTCCAACACAGCCTGTTTTGGCATCATCAATGGGTTTCGTCCTCTCGGCTGCACTTCTGGGAGTAATGGGATCTCGTTTTCTGAAGTCAAAGAAGGTTTTTCCAGCTGGTGTTGTCTCCTTTGTGTCTCTTGTTATGACTGGTGGTTATCTGCATGGAATATTGCGCACTGCACATTAGATCCCTGAACTAAGCTACTGATCAACATGGACAATCGTTAGTGTCTACTCTCTACTGTTGATTATAGTTTTCCTATCTGTTTGAATTTTGGATATTGCGAAGTTTCCTAAGCTGTCTGGCTCCTATAACTCTCTGGTGGACTCTAATGATGTATGAAGGCTTACTTTATTAGCCCTCTGTTTCTGTTGTCTATTCGTTCTGTTCTGGAGAAGATTTCCTTTATTATTCCTGCTTTTATGTGATTTTCCGAAAATATCTCGACCAGATTCATTGGTTAAGGCTAATTAGTCTTGGAGGTTCCAACAGTATCTCCAACAATAATCTGAATGTGTACAAGATGACACCATGGGGAGAATTTGTTCGCTGTTGAAAAAATTATGAGTCTGAGATATGTGGACATATCTGCTCAACGTCTAGAAATCGGAGACCGAAAACAACTACCAAGTGTTATTTCACTTTATCAGTGAACAATTTAGGAAGTGCTTTTTTATCTTTGCGATTCGAACAGAATCAGAAAGGTGAATATTTTTAGCAATAATAAGGGAAAGATGAAACATTGTAATCGAGTTGAACACAAGAGGGGGGTGAAGTGACCAATCTTGCAAGGGAGACTTAGCATACATCAAATCTAACAATTTAACCTTAAGAGTTGGTAACGATAAAATGAAAATACATATTGCTTGATCATTGATTATATAATAAATGCATGTGTAAAAGACACGTCTTGCTCCATTGGTTGGGTAGAATACTGAATGTGGATAAGCTTTTCTATCAGTGGGTTTGCTGAGGTGAATCTTAACATGCCTATGCCATAAACAATGTAACTTGATGTGCCCCTTGTTCCACTAATTCTTTTCTTCTTCTTTTTTTGGGTGAATAAAGAATTTTATTACCAATTGATCGTTATGTACATAAGGAGGAAAAAGAATAGCAGACTGTTGAACTTATTGTTCCAACAGCTGACGCTGAGCAAAACATCTACTACCTGCTACTACAAACTTCTACTACTACCCTAGTGCCAAGGATAAAAGTTCCAACATTTCCAATTTCCGAGCAAGCCTCGGCTTCATTGATCCCCTGCAACAAACTTCTTGAATGATTTGCTTTATAATAAGATCTGGTGCTGAATATTTATCTTGAAACACTCTTTGATTTCTTTCCCTCCAAACATAGGATATACTTGCTGCAAGTGCTATCCTATAAACTTCTGCTTCAGAGCTTCTCCCCTTTGCATGTTCTTGTGGCCACTTTAATTCATCCGACCAATCCATGGCCTTCCTGTTTACTCCTTGCCAGAACAAGATTTTATTCCAGATATAAGCAGCATAGTCACATTGAAAAAATAAGTGTGAAATACTCTTGATCCCACTATTGCATAGCGGGCAAGATTGTGCTACATCCATTCCCCAATGAAGTAATCTGTGTCTGGTAAGTATTCTCCCATGTGCCACCAACCTCAATATGAATACCCATTTAGGGGCTCCTAGCTTCCTCCAAGAAACCTTAGGGGTACAGTTGTTTAATAGAGAAGATTGTCAAGGACTCAAATTAAGTTGCACCCATTCCTATTTGTTCAACATATCTTCTGGCCTTTAGTATTTTTTGAACCACCCATGATGCTAGTCTTGGTGATATATCCCACACATGTCTGTCCTTTATGTAGTAACTGTGAATCCATTTTACCCACAAGCTATCTTTTTTAGTTCATAATCTCCATAAAAGCTTGCATATTGCAGCTTTATTCCAACATGCAACATCTAAAATTTTTAGCCCTCCAGCAACTTGTGGGTAGCAAACTCTATCCCATGCTAGTAATGCCTTTTTTGATGCCTCCACCCCACCTGACCACAAGAATTTTCTATAAGTTGCTTCAATAAATTTGACAATCTTTGTAGGTAGCACAAATATTTGTGACCAAAATACTTGAATGGAAAACAACACATTTCTTTAGCAATTGAACTCTCCCTGCATAGGATAATAATTTTGATGTCCAACAGTGGATCTTTCCTATCCATTTTTCTAGCGGTGGTTGGCACTGGATCACTGAGAGACGTTTAGTGCTTAGAGGCACCCCCAAATATCTAATTGGCAACTCACCTTTTGCAAAATCAGTTACTTCTATAATATGTTGTTGCACTGCCTGCCCCACGCCTCCAAAATATATAGAACTTTTTTCTCTATTGGCAACAAGTCCTGAAGCTAAGGGAAACTCCTGGAAGCATTCAAATAGCATATGAACAGACTTTACATCACCTCTGGAGAAAAGAAGCAAATAATCTGCAAATCCCAATTGAATAATTTTCATTTTCTCACATTTTGGGTGGTAATTGAGGTCAGGTTCATGTCCCAGACTCTTCAAAATTCTACTAAAGTATTCCATCACTAATACAAATAGGAATGGAGATAATGGGGCCCCCCTGTCTTAATCCTTTCTTTGCACCAAAAGCCTCTGATGGTTGTCCATTGATTTGAACAGAATATGACACAGTTTTTAGGCAGACCATGATCCAATGAGTGAATGAGAAGGAAAGTTTAGCCCATTCATAACATGCTCTAGGAATACCCATTCTACCGAATCATGTGCCTTTTGCATGTCTACTTTCAACATACATTTTGGAGAAATACCTTTTCTACCTTATCCTTTTACTAACTCGTGGCTGAGTATGATATCATCGGATATTAATCTTCCCGGGACAAAAGTTGATTGGCTCCCATCTACCAAACTATCCATCGCTGTTTGCATTCTCTTTGTGATTATCTTGGATATTATCTTATATAGCACAGAGTAGCATGATGCTTAACTGAAGAAGGGTTCTTGACTTTTGGAATTAGAGTAACTAGTGTGCAGTTAATTGGCCTATACAATCTCCCGGAATCAAAGAAATTCAAGATTGCTTCATTTACCTCTCCTCCAATGATAGGCCAAGCTTTTCTGAAAAAGCAAGCATTGAATCCATCTATACCTAGTGCCTTCATCTCATCAATGTCCATCATTGCCCTATATATTTCCTCTTTTGTGACAGGAGTGATCAACTGGAGCTGTTGTGTTCTGATGAGTCTAGGTCCCAGTAAAAAAACTGATTCCTACTCAGCTGGCAATTGATATGCTGCAGTCCAAAGTAGCTGCTTGTAAAAGCTTAGTATCTCCGTCTTTATACCTTCTTCAGATTGTATCAGTCCTCCATTTGTATTCACCAGGCTCCTAATCTGATTAATTGAGCTTTTGTTCTTCATGCAAGCAAAAAATTAAGCACTGTTAGAATCCCCAAGCTTCAGCCATTTCACTCTTTTCTGTTTGGCAATCATCTCGCTTATCATCACCCATTTTTCCAGGTCTGTCTTTAGAGTTTTCTCTCTATCAAACAGATTAGGCTCGTGACCAGGATTTCTCATTATCTCTTGTACTTCTTGTGAGCTACTTCTGATGGTATTGATTCTTCTATCTGCAGCAGCATACTCCTCTCTGTTGAGGTTCTTCATTTCATGTTTCACATTCTTTAACTTCTGCCATACACCTTTTAAGTAGCCCCCATTCACTGGTTTCCTCCATCCTCTCGCAACTCTATTCAGGAAATGGCTATGAAGAGTTAAGTGGTTTAAAAATTCGAAAGGTCTAATTCTTCTCAGATCTTCAAAGATGATACAAAGGGGAGAGTGATCAGAAAAAAAGAGGATCAAGTACTACAACTTCTAGGTTAGGCATGGTGCTCATCCATTCCACATTTACAATAGCTCTATCAATCCTACTATAGATTTGATTGTTAGTCCAAGTGTATTGTCTACCCACTGTCCTCATTTCTGTCAATCCCGTGTCTTCTAGGAACTCGTTAAAATCTCTAGTCTCCTGTTCTTGCACTTCATTACCATTCAATCGATCATCTGCATAAAGAATAGCATTATAGTCGCCCATCAGAAGCCATGGTCCTTGTTGCAGGTTTCCCACTTCCTTCAATTCTGTCCACAGACTTCTTCTGTCCCCAACTGTGTGCAACCCATAGATGGCAGTAAAGTAAAACTCTGTATTCTGAAATTTTACCTGCCCATGAATGTATTGACTGTCCATGCTAATAAGAGTATACTCAATAACATTGTGATCTCACTGTACCCATATCCTTCCTCTGTTATTTGTGTTGTAATTAGCTTGCCAACTCCAGCTTGGTACAATCTTCTTTATTATTTTTCTGCATTTTTCTCCAATACTTTATGCTCCACTATAGCTATTATACTAACTCTACTACTTTGTATAAACGCCTTCAACTCCTTATGTTTAAACAACTTATTCATACCCCTAACATTCCAAGTTATCAACTTCATTTCAAAATGGGAGGGGTTTCATTACAAGACACACCAACATCATCACTACTTTGTCCTCTTGCACTAGTACTGCCAGGTTCATTGTGCATACTCAGACTCCCGTGTTCATTTAATGGGCTAAAACCGCATCATACCTTGTGCTAGATTTGTAACCGGCTTCTCTTGTGGTTTCTCCAATCATACTTGCTGCTTCAAAAAGATGAATCCTTTGGTCCTTGGCTTTGCAATCACATCAGAATTCAGGGAGCTCAATCCAAGTCTAGTTTGGAAATGGTGAGGGAACCTTGATTCTTTTGGAAAGAGAATTGGGACTTCTATGGCTCTCGGCGAGAACTGTAGACAATTTATATTGGAACAAGATTAGCAGCCAGAAAAAGATGTTGCTTAAGATGTCAAAACTCTGATGGCAGAAAAAAAGGCTTCTGTAAATGATCTTTCAGAGGTGTATGTTATAACCAAGCATCTTCTGAACTACCAAGTACCAACCAAAAACCCAATATTTGTTCCAAATTTACTCCAATACGATTGTATATGCTACCAAACTCCACTGCTATGAGACTTAGGACTACAGTATTAGTGTTATCTCAAGAGTGCATTTTCCTCCTTGTTAAACTCCTGGTGACATTTCATGAAAGTCTTTCAGAGTGATACTTAAGGTTCTAGTGGTAACAGCAGTGCCAGAACAATCTTGCCCCTTGAAGGCTTAAACGCATCATTATCAGGCTTTGTTCTCAAACAAAAAATGAATTACTTGAATTCAAGTCCAACCACAGTTAATAAACGTTTAAGTTTGTAATTTCATAAGCCCCAACAAAAATAAACTTGAATTTAAAAGCATAAGTAAACAAATACCATTTTTTCAAGTCTAAGACAAATTAAACTAAAAAGTGACACCAGTGGCCAATATCTTGAAGAGTCAAAACTCACCAATATCCAGGATGATATACGCACCTTTAGGGCCCGTTTGGTGCAATGGTGGGATATCACAAGAACTCCATGGGACGGTTTATTACATGGGATTAGTTATTCCACCTTCTATGCAACACCATTTTAGCATAAAAGTTAATGTGGAATTAGTTAATATCCCAAACCAAATATCGGATCAAAAACCTTTATCCCAAGACTATTTATTCTTATCCCATGGACCAAAGAACACCTTAGAACAATGAATAAGAATAAAGAAAATGGGCAAAGCTCTGCAATCTTACCTCACTTAATAAAATTTTTAAAAAAAAAAAAAAAAAAAATTGACATAGCTTCCAATTGTTGAAAGAATCTACGCTAATGTGCTAACAGAAAAGGAAGTGCTATTTCACTTTAATGATGATATGATTCCCTCAACATTCACATTTTAAAGAGCCCCCCAAAAAAATCAAAATTTCAAGCACCAGAACACCAACAAACAAAACCAAGCAAGGAGGAACAAAAATTGTAAATTCGAAACAAGGGGTTTCACTGATTGACAATAGAGGACAACCTAATAAGATCTAACAGTTCCAACTAATTCCCTCTTTTAACATCCCTGAAGGAAAATCAAACACATTCTAACACCAGAATTACATACAGTGAAGATCCAAATAAACATAGAAAAACAAAAGGCTTATAACAGCCACTAAATCTAAGCCTTCTTAGGAGATTTGGTAGCTTTGGAAGGAGATTTAGGTTCTTTGCCAGCCTTGTCACCTCCGGTCTTCTTTGGCAACAAAATTGGGTTAATGTTGGGAAGAACACCACCATGTGCAATTGTCACACCAGCAAGCAACTTCCCTAACTCTTCATCATTCCTCACAGCTAAAAGCACATGCCTTGGGATAATTCTGTTTTTCTTGTTGTCACGTGCCGCATTTCCAGCCAATTCCAACACCTATAACCGCAATAAAGAAAAATCAGAGACATGAACTATACAACAGCAATGTAAATTCAACCTTATATCAACATTACAACATATTCTACAATAATCTGAATACAATAAAACCCTAGATCCTAATTGAACTCTAAATTAGCAAATGTAATGTGGTAAAAACTGATGAATAATAGAAGGATTAAGGAAATTTACTTCAGCAGCCAAGTATTCAAGCACAGCAGCCAAGTAAACAGGAGCACCAGTACCAACACGTTGAGCGTATCGGCCTTTTTTCAGGTAACGACCAATTCTACCGACCGGGAACTGAAGACCGGCTCTCACGGACCGGGTAACCGGCTTCTTCTTTGGACCGCCACCCCTTCTTCCGGCTGCACCTTTCTTTGCTTTTCCGCTAGTATCCATTTGAAGATATAAGAATTTAGAGGAGGATGATGAATGATTTGAAGGAAAAAAATGATTGTCGGAGCGAGAGATGTGGAATGGGTCTGAATTGCACATGGTTTTTATAGAGATGTTTGGTTGTCTTTTGGTTTTTCGGATGGTTGTTGCGGCCGTTGGATTGACATTTGATCTACGGTGGAGATTGCAGATGTCTCGATCCGTGTCATTTTGAATGGACCAATAGGAAGCGGAGTGTGAATTTGAATTTTTTGAGATGTGAGTCATTTACGAGTAAAAGGCCCTTCTCCCGCTTGAAAACAAAACAAATACTACTAGTACCAATTCACTTCGATCTGTCAACATGGCCGTCAAGGTAAAGTAGCAACTCATTAATGAAAAATTATAACTCCTAGATAAAATATTTATCTCTAAAATACGGAAAAATTTTAAAAATATTTACTGAACGTTGAATATTTATAAGTTCAAAATTTAGTAATTGTTCCTAGAGTTTGAAACTTCGAATAACCTGAAGCAGTTCTCAATTATTGGAGTACAATATGAATCCAAAAATCATGAATCATTCTTAGATTTTTTTTGAATTTTACACTTATAAAGGTCCAAAAATCAGTAATTTTTCTGGATTTTATATTTAAAGATTAACAATTACTGAAGTATAATGTAAACTCCAAAACTATGAATCGTTCGTGGATATTGCATTAGTAAAGGTTCACAAACTAGTATTTTTTTCCTCAAATTTATATTTAAAGGTAAAAATTACTGAAGTATTATGTGAATTCAAAAAAAAAATTAATCGTTCCTGAATTTTTCTGGATTTGCACTAGTAAGAGTTCAAAAACCAAGAATCGTTCATGGAGTTTGAATTTTGTACTTCCACTTGTCAAAGTTTCAAACTCTAATGCCGATTACTAGACTTTTTTCGTGTATTTTAGATGGGGCAAACACGTCAATTTTATTAGAGCATTGGCTACTCTGCCATTACAATGTAAAAGTTGGTTAAGCCTTAATAGGATGGCCGAAAAGTGGCCGCACCAACTAATTAAATCATAATTCGGTTCCAATATAGATTACTATAAAATATTTTTAAAAAATAGAGGATCATATTTTATTTGTTAAAATTCAAAATAAATGACTCTAAAAATCTTTCATGGAACTTATGGCATATCCCATGCCAACACATTATTTTCATCAAGCGCATTTAAATTCGCTTGTGACAACAAACTTAAGAGAAAAATAAAATCATATACAACAGTACAAGAGCGAAAGAGGTGCTACTTCATTTAAGATTTATTATTTACTTATTTCATAATTTTATTTAAATTAACTTTATGTTTAAAATTTTAATTTTAAGACTCTGATCTTCTAATGTGATTGGCTTAATAGACTTTGAATTTTGGGTTACTATTATTGTTATTTTAAGTGCCTCGTTTTCTTTTTCTTTTTATATTTTTAATTAAATATACTTTTATTAGAGCCACGGGCAAGGCCGGGCCAACCGTGATCAAGCCTCAGCATTGCGGGCTAACTGAGCCAGGCTAAAAGCCTCGTTTATATGTGGGCTCCAAAAATCTTAGCCCAACACAACAAAAAAATATTACTGTTAGAAAAGCTGACTAGGCATCTTTAAAGAAGACTCGCGCGCCCATAGTGAACAAACCTCGCGTACTATGCCGGCATGCGAGACTTGTGTGTTTGAAAGGCACACTTTTATTGATTTGAAGTGTTTATCCGATCACTAGCTAAGTTGGAATGTCTAACTTTTAAATCGTGCCAAGTTTAAGGGGCTTTTAAGAAATCAAGCGATTATTATAGGATAAAAGTAGAGCCATCAAAATGGGCTTGGCCCGTGAGGCCAGCCCAACCCATCCCGCTATTTGGGTAGGGCTGGGTTGGGATTTTTTTAGCCATTTAAAATTGAGGCTTATAAGTTCGGCCCAAGTCAACCCGCTAGCCCTTGAGGCTTGATCGAGGCTGGGCCTTTGGCCGGCCCGTAGGCCAAAAATTAATTATATTCAAATTTAAATGTTTAAAAAAGGTAAAAAAAAAATATTAACTATAATCACCATTTTCCAACCTTAGATTGCTCATTTACCCTTCCATATCAACTAGAATTTACATTTTTGATATGCATGTAGTATGACAAGATTAGTTTTTCTTTTGCTTAATTTTTTGGGCAGGTTTCCTTCATGTATGTTATTCTCGTAATTCAGCAGATGTTATTCAGGTTTATATCGTAGACGCATGCTTAGGGGTGTTCGACATGTAGGACTCGGGCACCCGCCGCGGCCCATAGGTTTGGGTCGTGACACTTGTGATTGTTTCTAGTCAATAATATTGAATTATCATTGAATACTCCTACTAGATTACGTATCTTTGAGGTGTAATTCGAGAATTTGGGCTTAGGGATTTGAAAATAAGATTTGAGGATTTAGAGGTCGAGTTGGTGTCGGAATTTGGTAAAATTAGTATGGTTGGACTCGTGGTTGAATGGGCATTCATATTTTTTAACTTTTTTCGGGCTCCGAGACGTGAGCCTCACTGTTAATTTTTTAGTTGAATTTTAGATTTTAACTGAAAAATTTAGTATTTCATATGGAATTGATTGCTATAATTTGTGTTGATTGTATCAGATTAATTGTGATTAGATACGAGGTATTCGGAGGCCAATTCGCGAGGCAAAGGCCTATTGGAATAAAGAATTGCACGGGTTGAGGTAAGTAACCCTTCTAAACATGGTTAAATCCCCGAATTACGTGTTATATGATTTGTTTGGAGGTGAAGCACGTGCTAGGTGACAGGCGTGTGGGCATGCACCATTGAAATTGTGACTTAAGTGATTCCGTAGAGTTGCATAATCAATTAATCATGTCACTATCCACATATCCTCCACGTGTTAGAAAATTTGGGCTGAGATCATATTAAATATCATGTTTAAGCGACGTGCCGATATTTTTGGGACCCACAAAGGTCGTATTGATGTTGAATTATTTGTTTAAATTGTAATTTTATAATCAGTCACATCTATTATTTGCGTATCGCATCTCGGTCTCTGTTGTCATTTATTGATACATCATATCATCATGTCGGGTTGATTATCATGTCATTGAGAACCCGAGAGACTGGAGATTGTGAGTGATATTTATAGGATCGGGTTGCACACCGCAATATATCTTATTTATTTATGCCTGAATTTGTCTTATTATAGCACTTGGGCTGAAGGAGCCCCTTCGGAGTCTACACCCCCTACAGTGAGTGCAGTTGATATTATATTGAGGGATGGATCTTCTCTGGGCATGGATCTTGCCCGAATTATTTATATTTTGTGATGGATTTTTCCTGGGCATGGATCTTGCCAGAATCATTTACATTTGGGATGGATTTTCCTTGGCATGGATCTTGTATAATTATTTATATTGAGGGATGGATCTTCCCTAGGCTGGCTTCCGGTGTGGTGCATCACATACAACATGTACATTGGCATGTGATATAGAGATGTCATATTCCTCATATCATTCAGAATTGATCGATTTTACTTGTATTGAGTTTAACTGTTGAACTTGAAAGCATGCCTACATTTCCGTACTGTTATTTCTATACTGGACTGTACCTGTTGAGTTCGTCACTACTTTCAGCCCAAAGATTAGTCTTGTTATTTATTGAGTACATTGAGTCGGTTGTACTCATACTACACTCTGCACTTCGTGTGCAGATTTAGGTGCTTCTGAATACGGTGGTTGCTAGATTTCGGAGATTCATCTATTGGAGACTACGAGGTAGCTGCCCGGCGTCCGCAGACCTTGACTATCTTTCATTTTAGTTATTTGTACCGTTCTATATTTCTAGACAGTGTTTTTATCAGTCAGACCGTGTTGTCATTTAGATGCTCATGTACTCAGTGACACCGGATTTTGGGAGTGTGTTATATAAAGACAATATTTTTGTATCAGAAATTGTGGGATTTTACTCTTCAATTTATTTATTATGGCTTCAGACTTAAAAGAATTTGTGATTTATTGAGGTTGTCGGCTTGCCTAGTATCGAGATAGGCGTCATCACGACATGTGAGATTTTTAGTCGTGACAGTTAGGCTAAAGCAGACAATATGTACCACGAGCTTGAGATGTGACAAATACGGTATCAGAGCTAGATTCATGGAATACGATGTAGCGCAAGCATCGATGAGGATGTTGAGTCCTTAACGAGAAGTGTACATGATGCCCATGATAGGTGATCACGTACGAAAACTCAATGAGATGGATCAGCAAGCTTTTAGATAAACAAACTTCAACTAGGGGATGCATATGATGTACCCGGCAAATCTCACATCGAAAAAATAGAGAATATATATATATATATATATATATATATATATATATATATATATATATATATGACAAACATAATATTGCTTTTTTCCCCCTCTCTCTCTTGCTTTGTACATAGCCCAACTAACCCGAATTCACTCCACCATGCACTCTCCTCTATCTAATTTTTATATCCCTATGCATAAATAAATCAGAGTTGTACAAAATTTTTTTGAGAAAAATAAAACTCAATATAGACAAGTAATTTTCACATCCGGTGCCTATAACAAACATATTAACTTATCATATGTAAGTGATAAATAAAGTTGAATATAGCAATTTTATTGTTCTTAATACCCAATTTAACACTCCTACCTGTATAGTTTTCCAGTGTCGGTCCCCAAAATCTAGAAATTTTGTGTTGATACATTGACTTGTACAAAACAAGTGTTTCAAATGTCTCAATTTACTATACACTATGCTTACGTGGCATTGACAAAATGTGCGCGATTCTTGCGTATAAGAGAGTGAATGTAGAACAATAATTGATAAAAAATTAGAAGAGAATAAAAAGTCAACAAAGTATGAACTTCAAAAATATCGGAGGAAGAAAAATGGAGAACGAAAAATAAATAGCTTCTTTTATATAAGCGATGACTACCTGACATATATTTACTGAGTATGGATTTTATGTGTTATCCACATCAGGACTGCCTCGATCTAAGCTCATGACACATATTGTCCGCTTTGAGCCTAGGGTCGCACAAATTTATCTTTTTGGGCTATGCCACCTCGAGTCTCGAAAGTGCGCGTACCATGTGAACTTGTGTCATGCCTTATAAAGCTCTTCACTTTCCTCTCTTATCCGATGTGGGATTTGTGAAAGCTTCTTGGTTAACAAGCTTACAGAAAAAGGGTGTACATGTCACCGTAGGCGAATCCCACATTGAAATGGGAGATGAAAGCGAAGAGCTTTATAAGGCATGACACAAGTTCACATGGTACACGCGCTTTTAGGGCACGAGGTGGCATAACCTGAAAAGACAATTCTGTACGGGCCTAGGCCCAAAGCGAACAATATGTGCCATGGGCTTGGATTGTGACAAAATGGTATTAGAGCCGAATCTCCCTCGGTACGATAGTGGGACAAACCTCAGCAAGGATGCTGAGTCAGGGGAGGGTGGGTGGTTGAATGTGATGCACGGACTGATGAGGGCGGGTCAAGCAAGACTGACAGGCTTATAGTCTGGTAAGCTTCTGAAAAAGTGGTGCACATATCACATTAGGCGAATCCCACATCGGGAATGAGAGAGGAAAGTGAAAAGTTTTATAAGAAATAACGCATGTTCACTTGGTACGTGCACTTTTAGGGCTCGAGGTGACGTAGCACAAAAAGACAAATCCATACTGGTTGGGTCATGGCAAGGACAAATGAGAAATACACAAAGTCAAGTTTTGGTGTCTATTTGGAAACTGTTGAAATTATAAGATCGTTGTTGGACAATCATGCAAGTATGGGTGCCAAATTGAGTACTAAGCGAAAGTTTTGCTAACAAAAGGGAGGGTGCACGTTAGGCATTAGATTCTTGCTACGTGGCAACATGTGACTGGCGCACAACTTACTTTTGAAGTATGAGTGCCATCATTATATGCAAAAGCGTAGGGTGCGGTGGGACATGAGGGGGTGGGTGGGTGGAAGTCACCGAATACCGAGGGACTGAATTCTGAATTCCCAGACATTTTGCTTTGTTATCTTTGGAACAAGTCTTCTCTAGTCTCCACTTTCTCTCTCTACATATACACATTCTCTCTCTACATATATATAGGAGTACAAAAATATCTGCACTGTTCTAGATTTCCTCTCTTCAGATCCTTTCAAATTTCTCCGATCATCTCCAGTAGCCATGGTAAGTCATCCTTACATTTCGGCCACGCAATTTTTTCTGTTTTTTTCCTTCTGAACTCTTGCTTTTGTGTTTTCAGTTGTTTTACTTTATGAACTGTGTTTTAAGTTTTTGATTTTGATCTGTTATCTCTTTGCTTTGGAGAAACCCTAGGTTCTGCTTTTTAGTTAATGGATCTGATTTTGCTGTTATTTTGACCTTGATCTATCGGTTTCGTCTGAATTGAATCTCTTTACTAGTTCGATCCATGATTTTTCGATGTAGAGGAATTGTTTTCAAAGAAAATCTTGAAGTTTAGAGTTTTTGGATGCTGACGTGATTCGGTTTAAGGTTTTTTTTCTATTTAGGAATACATTTGATGCTGTTCAGTTACCTGCATTTACTTTACGTCCTCAAAATTCTAGTTATTTTTGCATCTCGTTAATCAGTTATGTTTAACATGGAATTTGGATCATCCCTAAGAGCCCGTTTGGATTGGCTTATTTTAAGTGCTTTTAAGCCAAAATAACTTTTATGCCTTTTGTAGTGTTTGGATAGAGTAAAAAAGTGTTTTTAAACACTTATTTTTAAGCTAATATGACAAAAACAAGCCAAAAGCTACAACTCCTAACTTATGGCTTAAACGGCGTAGCTAAGTGCGTTGAAGTGGGTTCCAATTAAATCCCCTTGATAGCTAAGTTTTTTCACTCACTTACCTAAGTTTGTATTTTTTTGTATGCCCTAGTTAGAATTTTTGGCTCCGTCACTTGTTCGATCCATGAATTTGGGTATTTAGGAGTTGCTTCTTACAAGATAACTTAGAATTCAGGGTTAATTGGATGTAGATGGTATTAATTTCAATTACCTGAATTTACTATATGGTCCTCGAAATTCTATTCATTTTACATCTCGTTAATTAGTTGTGTAATAACTGAATTTGGACTCTCTCGATCATAACGGCTGAATTGGACCTCTTACTAGTTGTCCATGTTTTTTCTGTGTTTAGGAGTTGTTTTACAAGAGAATTTTAAAATTCATGGTTGTTATGGATGTATATGTGATTTGCTTCAAGGTTCTATATATTTAGCGTTAGTTTAGCTGTTGTTCGGTTACCTGCATTTGTTTTATGTCCTTAATCAGTTATGCATTACAGGAATTTGGATTAACTCTCGAACACAACTGAATTGAACATCTTTACTAGTCCATCTATGCTCTTTTGGTTTTTATGAGTTTAATGGAAAATCTTAAAAATCAGGGTAAGTTGAGTGTTGATGTGATTTGCCTCAAGGTTTATTTATTCAGGGAACTTTACAGGCTGTTCAGCTACTGGCATTTACTTTAGGGTCTTGGAATTTCTTGTTTTTTTTTGTTGCATATCCTCAATTAGTTACGAGGTACATTGTGGAATTTGGATAATTTTAAGGCAGAAATAAGCTGGTTGTAGCTGGAAAATTTGGTATTCATAAGCATAGTGCATAATTGAGTGGGGATGTTCTGCTGGTGATGCTGCCACAGAGCTAAAAGTTGCTCATGATTGAATGTAGGATCAAAAAGATTTCTTCGTGGAACATTTATTCTCTTTTTTCCATTTTCGAAAAAATTCTTTTTAAGCAGATGCTTATCAGTAAAAGTTGAAATTTAGCCCTGCTTCAGTTTGTGATACACTTTGCTAGTTTTGTTATTGCCTGATAACTTTCAGTTGTATTTGTTCTTTATAGTCATTCATAGTAGATCAGCAAATTTACTTTTGTTTTTGCATCTGGTGGAGATCTTATGTTGATCTGATGGAATATTAGTAATCAGCATTATGTTGTAAAAATATTCTACACTTTGGAGCTTGTTGGTCTCTCCTGTTTACCACACCACTCTTCTCCCTTGACCGGATCTACACTAAATCTACAAATGGCTTCTTTGACAAAGCAATGGGTTCATTTTTGCAATTAGCTAAAGGTGGGAGGTTAAATGTTGTATGTAAATAGCATGGGCGAAAACTAGAGTCGATTATGTTCATGAGTAGAAGAGTTGGGGAACACGTGGACATGCATAGGTTATATGTTGTATGTTAAGTAGCATGGTGAATACAAAAGTTTATTTTCATGAGTAGCAGGTTGGTAACATGTGGACATGCAATAGGTTGTATGTTCATTTTGAGTGGCTGTGGAAATACTTTGTTCCTCTGGTTTTCGTATTACAATGATTAAAATTTCTATTATTCACCTTGGAATTCTGCACAGGCTAATGCGGCATCAGGCATGGCTGTGCATGACGATTGCAAGCTGAAGTTTCTGGAATTGAAAGCTAAGAGGACTTATCGCTTTATAGTATTCAAAATTGAGGAGAAGCAAAAGCAGGTTATCGTGGAAAAGCTCGGTGAACCTGCTGAGAGTTATGAGGACTTTGCTGCTAGTCTACCTGCAGATGAGTGTCGATATACGGTGTTTGATTTTGACTTTGTGACAGAGGAGGGTTGCCAGAAGAGCAAGATTTTCTTTATTGCGTGGTATTACCTTTGTTCTTAAATATAATCAGAGTTTGCTTATTATATTGCATGTTTGTGAATGCATTCTCTAACTGTTCATATTTGAGCATGTTTAGGTCCCCTGATACTGCGAAGGTCAGAAGCAAAATGATCTATGCTAGTTCCAAGGATAGATTCAAGAGGGAACTGGATGGAATTCAGGTTGAGCTGCAGGCAACTGACCCAACTGAGATGGGGCTGGATGTTTTCAAAAGCCGCACCACTTAAATAAAATCCTCTAGTACAGCAACGGATGTGCTCTTTGATTTGCTCAAGAGAAATGTTAATAGTCCGTCGGGACGAGAGGGAAATCTGATGTTTGTTATCAAGTTTAACATTGAAGTCGTCTTTAGAAAAATCATGTGGTTTTGTTCTTATCTTCGTGTTTGTCGTGTGAAACTTGTTCTTTGGTTTGGAGCTGGTAACAATTAACAATCCTTGGGTTGTTCTTTGGTTTGTATGTTTCTGTTGATAGCTGACCTGATTGCAACTTCTGTATCTTTGATTTATGGAGATGCTGACTGGCAGCCACTGTGATCATTTATAGTCGTTCATCTTCACATTTGTTTTGTTTTGTCTTGTTGATTTTGGTGCTGGCGCCTTGAGTAACTTTTCCAGGTCTTGAGGCTTACTGGAAATATCTTAGATTGAGCTGACATACTATTTGTCCTTGTTCTTTTTGTGATTACAATGGATAAATTGTTTATGTTCTTTTAGTTTTAGCTTCTTTTTCTTAATGTTTTATGAAATTACCTTGACAAGTTACACGAGAGGTGTTTGATGCTCATGCCAATAATATTCGTTTCCCCCCGGAGGTGATACCAAGAATGTTGGTTTTGATGTTTAATAGAGACGTCACAGAAGAAACATAAAAATGAAGGAGCTTCATCAATTGACCCGGCAGCCATGAACTATTTTGGGAACTGAACATGATTTATTAACTTGAAGCAAACTGACTTAAAGGCAATGCAAGAGAATGATTCACCTAATATACCACCTAGAATACATGTCATATGGGTTCGATAATTACATGATGACCAATAACCATTTTTTTAGGGTTATTACTTGTTAGGTGTATGATATCAAAATACTTGATACAGAGTTGCCTTCTATTCAATCCAGCATAGACTCCAGTGTAGTTGCAAACAAAAAGCTGAGAATGCCAACAACAGACTTGATGCCTTCCTGCTGCTTGGTAAAGGGAGCTGCAGAGCAAAATAGAAGTAGTTTAAGGCATAGGTGTTAGTTAAATGAGAAAGATGTTCCATCACATTGGTCATCTGAGTGTAAATTGACCTGAATAGAATGGAATGAAACCAAAGAATTGCATAGGTCTCAACTTAATTGAGATTGTGAGTTGTTGATTGATTAGAAATCCTTTCTGCCACAACTTGGATCCATCGAGTCAACATGTCGTGTATTGCCATCATTGAGGCAGCAGGTCTCCTTGAGAATATAGCTTTCCCATACAGTACCTTGCGCTACAGCAATTTCAGTAGGAAAGAAGCAATAGAACCTAATGCGAAAAGGTGGCTGGGCATGCAACTGACATCATAAATAGACAGCTCTGGAGCACTCTCTCTAATAAAACAGCAAAAGGATAATTGGTTAAGTACTAAGCAGACAAATGATGCAGGTAAAACAAAGAACATCAACACCAAAGAAATGAGCTTAATATTCTTTAGTCTTGGACAAAATGTGTTGGAATGAAATACATTCCATTATAGTCTACCTAAATTGCAAGCAATAAAGGTAGAACTAATGTGCGATCTATGGTAGCAATGCTACTTGGAGCTTACATAGCAGAATGTGAAATACTACTACTGTAGAAGCTCCGATTATACACTTGAAACGTAAACCACCTAACAATTTTCAGGTTAAAACTTTAGCTAATAGTTCTCATCATTTTGCCCAAATCTAATGCTTTTATCAGACAATCTGATCAAAAGAAGTACCTATCAAAGAACTGGAACAAAACCAATAATAAATACGTGCATGATATGCTAGATTGCTAGGAAAAGAATGACCTTAAAATTCAAAAGGAGAATTAACCATGCTTGACTGCCCAGTGCAAAACTGAAACAAAAAAGAACACAATATTAATTCAATTGAGATGCAGACATGAACGAGTTAAAGAAAGCGCACAAGAATGGACTACAGCACTGCACACGAAAAAAACGAAGACATGCAAGGAAAGCAAAACTAACAAAGGCTATTGATCCTTACCGAAGTGAGAAACTTAATACTAGAAACAGTTGCTGCAGGAGTCCTATGACATATACCTCTTCTGACTTATGACAGTTGTACCATCTTTGGTACATGGGTCTGCCAATAACGAAAAACAACATAAGAGAGTAGGTTAGATAAAGGAAGCACAAATAAATGCTTAAGGTACATCACCAATTTGTAAACTCATGATAAGGGGGAAAACACTAAAATCTCGTTACTCCAATCACATCTCACACAAGCTGGTTCTATATCCTTTTGTATATCTATATATATACACACTCAGATAAGCTCAAGACATGTGACGTTATTCACTTTAATTAGCACAGAACATGGAGAATCTACGCTGTGTGTGTCCTACCTGGACATGTTTGAACAGTTACCAGATTCGACCAAATTTTACAGTCCAAGCTAAATATTAAGGAACAAATGAATAGCCAGTGCTTGCATTTTGCAATAGGTAGCAGAATGCCAATTGGAACGAAGTAACAGCTTCGGTGATACTGTGAACTAGTCTACTAACAGTTTTAAGGAACAAATGTAGCTTCTACACCTCTATAAATTAACAGAAGGTGTGAACTTCCAAATCAACAGCATATTAATGTTTCCTGTGTGAATAAAGTTCTGCTAATATAAAATTTGAAGTACATTATCGGGTAATATTAGTGAAAACAGTCATGCGAATTATGGTTGTTCTAGAAAATACAAACACTCAGAATCATACATGCATTGCCTCTCGTGAAACCTTTATGAATCAGTTCAAACAATGCATTAAACGAAATTGTAAAAGGTAAATCCTGCAAATTATTTTTGTAACATATCTCCAAGTAACTCAGAGATCCTCTAATATTACAAAACACTTCGATCCATAAGATAAAAGGGAAAAAAGGAGTCCAGTTATGAAGTTCAGTTGGAGATGAATGAAAAACCTAATTTGAGTAGAAAACAAGGTATAACTGCAAGCAACAGGAAGTAGGGCCATTTCTAACTCAAATATGATATAAGCAGCACAACTGTGGGTGTTCATTATCTAAACCTTGACTAATTGTTAGGTTTCCCCTCAAAACATCCTATGTTACTCTGTATGAATTAATATACAGGAAAAAGATAAGAAAAAGTAAGTGTTAAACTACCTCCCTCGAAGTTCTCAAGATGCCCAACTCATAGTTCATAGTCCTCAGATAAAAAGGTGGGGCCTTGAACCATTCATGGATGCGGCATTTTAGTGTAAAGAATTATGGTTGACATGATCACGTCCTGTACAAAGTATCCAGAGTTTTGATAGTCAATACTGAATTGCAGTAACTGATTCTAGCAGATGTGGGGAGCTCATTTTTCAGGTTCCATTGACTAAAGAAGCAAATGTGGCATGAGACACCTTCAGACCACTTCTTATCATCTCATCACGCAATTCAAAAGCTTTCGACATTTCTCCAGCGATGCAGCAACCATAAATCAAAAGGTTATAAGCCACCGTATCAGGCTTCAGACCATTAGTCAACATAGATTCCCATAGGCATGTTGCTCCCGACAGATCACCCCTCCTACAAAATTCATAAATGATTGTTGAGTAACTTATGCAATCTGGGGAAATACCATTATTTTTCATTTCAAGCAAAAGATCGATTGCTTCCTGAATTTGGTCCAATCTGCATAAACCCCGTATGATAATATTGTATGTCACAGTGTTTGCAAGATACGCTTTAAGCATTGCATCATGAAGCTGTTTAGCTTCTACCATGTACCCTTCACCTGCAAGATGATCGAGGAAACAACTATATGTGAATTGGTTAGGTATCAATCCCTGAGCTAACATTTCTTTGTAGAAACTCTCTGCTTTATCAACTAATCCAGCTTTGCACAAGTTATTTATCATCACAGTATACGACACGATATTTGGGATGCATCCTTCACTGACCATTATATCCCAGCATCTAGAAGCCTTTTTAAGATCTCCAAATTTTCCATACGCATCGAGCATGCTAGTGTATATTACTTCATCTGGCTTCATTCCTCGGTCGTGCATCTCCTTCAAAATCTTTAATAAATATCTCATGTCATAATGCTTTAGAGTTCCACAAATAAGTACACCGTAGCACACAAGGTCCATGTTTATTCCCTTTTCCGCCATCTCATCTGTAGTGGTTAATGCATCCTTTAGTCTTCCTTCCTTGCAATAACCATGCAAAAGAGCAGAGAAACACATCTCATTCAGATAATGACTTTGTTTTTGAAGGTCATCAACAAATTCTTTTGCTTCAGATACTCGACCTTTTGCACAAAGTCCAGTTATCAAAGATCTGTAGGTGTATGTGTCAGGAACAAGACCCTTCTCCACCATTTCATCAAATAATTCAAAACCCCTTACAATGTTCCCATCTTTACAATGCCCTTCAATTAATACATTATAAGTGATCTCATTAGGAGTTGTATTCATTTTCAACATCTCATCAAACAACTTACTTGCTTCTGTCATCATGCTTGCACGACAAAAACCAGAGATAAGTGCAGTGAAAGTGAAAGTATTAGGTGAGATTTCTTTGCCTGTCATCTCGTGGTAAAGCCTAAAGGCCTTGTGCACTTCTTTTTCCTTGCAGTATCCATCTATCAATGATGTATAGGTTACAACAGTTGGGGTCAATCCTTTATCAATCATCTCATTTAAGATAGATTCTGCAGCACTACACTTTCCAGCCTTGCAATGGCCATTAATGAGGGAATTGTACGGGTATACGGTTAGTTCTACCTCATTACCAAGCATTCTATTATAGAGACTAAGTGCAGCATCCAATTTCCCTCGTTTGCAGAAAGAGTCACTCATGATGGAATAAGTTACACTATTCGGGCACAGCACTTTATCCTCCATTCTACCAAAAAGCGACTCTGCTTCATCCAACTTCCCATCTTTACACAACGAATTAAGCAATGCATTATAAACAAATAAATTCGGCACAACTCCGACTTTTTCTACCATATCAACCAATCTATATGCAGCGACACAGTCACCCCCTCTCCTCAATCCGTCAACAACACTTGACACTACAGCCTCACGTGGAACCAAACCAAACCCCAACATCTCATCCACTAAGCTTCGACCAAGCTGAAATTCATTCACTTTACACAGCCCCAAAATCAAAGAGCAATACGTGACGACATCAGCATTCAACCCTTTACAACCCAACGAATTCTTAATTTCAACGGCCTCCCAAACTCTTCCACCCTTACAAAGCCCATGAATCAATATATTGTACAAGATAATACTCAATTTACTCCCATTTCCCTCAACCCAATTCATCATTCCCTTAGCCTTTTCAAAATCTTTCAACTCACATAAACTCTTAAGCACAGCTGTATAAACATACTCATCAAGCTCAATACCTAAAGTCACTGCTTTATCAAACAACTGCAAAACCAAATCGAACCGTCTAATTCTAATCAACCCATTTAACACAGTGCTTAAAGTCCTTAATTCTGGAACTAATGAATTCTCCATCATAAGCCTAACAATTAAAACAGAATCAATTACTCTCTTATCCTGAACATAACATTGGGTCAACAAATCAAACCCCAAAGAGTGATAAAAATTGAATCTTTTATAAGTATCTAATAAATTATCAAAAACAAAACTTGGGTTTTGTTTTCTTTGCAAAAGGGTCTGTAAAAGTGAAGTGGCGGGCCAATAAAGACTGGACTGAACTAAGGAATGTACTAAAATACAAAAAGATGCATTTGAATGGTGAAAGTTCTTGTGTAGACCAAGAAAATTGAAGAAGCGTAAAGCCAACCTTGAATCATCAAGGGTAAAAAGGAGAATTTGCTCAACGTGATGGGGTTTTAGTTTTGTGGAAATGGAGCTGTTTAATGCTATTTTCCAGCTCCGTTTGCTCCGAACGATTTCGTTTAGAGTTGAAATGAAGTTTTGTTCTTTTTCTTGGTTGTTAGGTGTTGTGGATATAGTTCGCCGGAAAATGATACCGGAGAATGGCCTGCTCCGGCGAAGGGAAGGGTTCATTTGGTGGTTTTGGTGAACGGGTAGGATTCGTCAAAGAGGTGCATCTATTTTGGGGATCTAAGTTGATGGAGACGCTAGAGCCTCTTTTGATAATAGTGTAAATTTGAAGGGCAGAAGTGATAACTTTAAAAGTAGGAAAAAAATACATAGGTTGCTCTTTAAATCTGTCCCCCAAAAAAAGGTACTCACTTAGAGCCCGTTTGGCTTAGCTGATTTAGAGTAGCCGATAAGCATTAGCTGCTGAAAAATACTTTTAAGTGCTGAAGCTAATTTAAAAAACAAACAGTTACGTGTTTGGATAAAAGTGCTGAAATTAATAATAAGCAGCTAAAGAACTGGGTATACAAAGAGTTTTGTTTTTAAAAAAGTATTTTAGGGATAAAATAGTAAATATTTTGGTCAAACCTAAAGTGCTTATAAGCTGAAATTTGATAAGTTGGGGGCGACCAACTTATGGCTTTTGGCTTATTTTTGGCTTATAAGCACTTAACTTATAAGCACTTTTAATTTTACCAAACGCGTAGATAAGCCAAAAAGTACTTATAAGCCAGTTTGACCAGCTTATAAGCTTAGCCAAACACCCTCTTCGTACTTATTTGTTACGAAATAAAAGCAATATAGCAAAAATTATTTAATTAACTAGAATTTAACATAAGAATGGAATAATAATATTGGAAGAGGGGATTTCTTCTATTTCAATCGTACCGAATAGGTTCACCAGTCAACTTGTTATAAAAATATTTGGTTGTTACAAAATCAATCCAAAACATGTTATGAATACATAACCAATCCAAAATCCGTTACGAATACATAACAACTCTAAAACATGTTATGAATACGTAACCAATCCAAAATATGTTATGGAAGACATCCATCTTTGTTCATCCACTTGCAAGATTTATAACACTCCCCATTGGATGTTCATTAACAGATAATGTGCCTCATTAAAATCTTACTAAGAAAAACCAAGTGAAAAAAATCCTAGTGGAGAGAAAAGAGTACACGTATCTTGTAATACCATTAAGAGTTGCCTCATTAAAAACCTTAGCAGGAAAACCCAGATGGGACAAAACCTTGATTAAGGGAAAACGAGTACAACGCGTATTTCTCCCCTCCTAAAAACCTTATTTGATATCTTGGAGACGGCGCATTCCAATCTTGTATCTGAACTTCTTAAATGTTGATGTCGGCAATGCCTTAGTGAACAAATCTGTCAAATTATTACTTGAACGAATTTGTTGAACATCTAATTCACCATTCTTTTGAATATCATATGTGAAAAAGAATTTTGGTGAAATATATTTTGTTCTATCTCCTTCAACATATTCCTCTTTTAGTAGGGTTGTGCATAATTTGATAAATACCGAATTACCGTATTGAAATCGAAAATTTTGGTATTTGGTATTCGGTATGGTATTTGGTTTAAGTTTTAAAAAAAATAGTATTTGGTATTTTTAAATTAAATACCGAAATACCGATACCGTACCGAAATATATATTATATTACACAATACACATATTATTAATTATAACATATTTATAAGAAATCTAAGATTTTACATTCTTTTATTCTCTTAGTTCATCGATTAACTCTAAGCAAGTCACAAAACATTTTTAATAATCAAATTTATTTCTATATATACAGTTTTCTCTCTGGGTTGATATTTGATGGTTTTGGACAAAACTTTTGACAGCAAATATTTTTAGTTTTGTACTTTGATTAAGAATATTACAGTCTATGACTCTATGCACTAGTTAGTATTCAAATCGAATAAACCGAAGTTACAGAACCGAATAAACCGAAACTGAAAGGAGAAAAACCGAACCATACCGAATTTAATTAGGTACGGTATTGGTATAGCATTTTAAGAAACCGAATACTGAAAATACCGAATTGAAATGTCTAAATAACATGCCGTATCGACCGGTGAACACCCCTACCTTTTAGTTGAGCTATACATGCAACATTGTCTTCGCATAATGTTATTGGAATATCCTTTCCCCGTGAAAGGCGACGTATCTCCTGGATATGTTAAGTTATTGATCTCAACCAAACGCATTCTTGACTCGCTTCATGAATGGCTATTATCTCTGCATCATTTGAAGAAGTAGCAACCATAGTTTATTTTGTTGGAATGCCATGATATGGCAGTACCTCCACATGTGAATAAATAGCATGTTTGAGATTGACCTTTATGTGGGTCAGACAAATATCATGCATCTGCATAACCAATCAGTTGTGACCTAGATTTATTTGAATAAAATAATCTCATATCAATGGTCACTCGCAAATATCTGAATAGATGCTTAATACCATTCCAATGTCTTTGTGTTGTGGAAGAACTAAATTTTGCTAACAAGCTTACAGAGAGAGCTATATCTGGTCTAAAATTATTAGCAAGATACATTAATGCCCCAATTGCACTAAGATATGGTATTTCAGTACCTAAAAGTTCTTCATTATTTTTATGAGAACGAAATGAATCTTTATTTATATCAAGTGATCTCATAACCATTGGGGGTACTCAATGAATGTGCTTTATCCATATAAATGTGCTTCAAAATAATTTTGGTGTATTTTGATTGATGGAAAAATATTCCATTTTTCAAATGCTCAATTTGTAAGCCAAGACAAAATGTTGTCTTTCCAAGATCTTGCATTTCAAATTCTTTCTTTAAACATTTTACTGTCTTTGGAAACTCTTCAGGAGTTCCAGTGATATTCAAGTCATCAACATACACAGCTATTATGACAAATTCAGATCCAAATACTTTTATAAAGACGCAAGGACAAATTGGGTCATTCTTGTACCTTTCTTTCAATAGGTATGCACTAAGGCGATTATACCACATGCGCCTTGATTGCTTCAATCTGTATAATGATTTCTGAAGCTTTATCGAACAAGTTTCCTGGAAATCTTTGTATATTTCAGGCACTTTGAATCCTTCAGGAATTTTCATAAAAAATTTCGTTGTCCAGTGAGCCATATAAATAGGCCGTAACAACATCCATATGAAGCATATCAAATTTTTCATAAATTGCTAAACTGATAAGATACATGAATGTGATTGCATCCACCACGGGAGAATATATCTCCATATAATCAATGTCAGGATATTTACGAAAAAAACTTGTCCCACGAGTCGTCTTTATATCTATAGACTTGATTTTCACTTTTGCACGAGAACATATATGTTCCACCACTGGGCTTTATACTTTCAGGTATTGGGACCATCCGTCCAACTTCACATTTTTCAGGCGAAGTCAATCTTGATTGCGTATTTTTCATTTTGGCCAATCATTTATATGTCCACAATCTATGCCAGATTTGAGCTCAAGATCCTCGTCATTATTAATAATATTGAGCGCTACATTATATCAATAGTATCTTCGGCGATCATTTTATATCGGTTCTATCATCACTCAATAAAGACATAACTTATTGAGGACTCGTTATTTTCAGGTACCTGAACCTCTCTTGTGAGGTTTTATAAAGTGTTATGTCGCGGTGCTCTTATAGAGCACTTGCCTCGTTACTATGATCATCTTGACCATTTGCTACTCTCCTTCTTCAAGGAGTTTTATTTTTGAAACCGATTGGTCTATTATGCTTCATGTGTGCCATAGACTTTGTCCTTCATCGATTTTATTATACTTGGAGCATTAACAACTGAAATTATCACGACCCAAGTTCACCCTCCGTGAACTGTCGCGACGGGACCTAGTCTCTACGACTAGGTAAGCATAACAATTTGCGGAAGAAGAAATACCAGAAATAAACTATCCAAACTGCCGAAATAATACAAATCAAACTCTTATAATAAACTACATTTCCCAAAACCCAAAATCTCATGAAATCACAAGCTATGGAATAACTACAGTGTTCTAACTCCAGAGTACCTAAACAAAAGTAAATACAGAAGGCCTAATACTATGAGCGAGAATGGAAAGGGACTCCTCGGCCTGCGGACGCGGCAGACATACCTCGAAGTCTCTGATGGATCACTCCGCCTCAAGGATGGTAGGGCTGAGTCGAAGTACCTGGATCTGCACATGAAAAACATGCACAGGAAGGGCATGAGTACACCACAGCGGTACTCAGTAAGTGCCAAGCCTAACCTCGGTCTGGTAGTGACGAGGAAAGTCAGGGCCCTACTGAGGTTAAATGAAATACAAGGTATAACAGTATAGAACAAGACAATATAGTTGAGTGCAACAGTAAGAAGTATCGCAGGATAAAAAGAACAACAACAGCTATAACGGAGACAAATAATCACGGAAAGGAATACAACTCACACAGAAATAACAACCCGGGATCTCCCAGGATACCGTCCTGTAGTCCCAAATATAAATATACAGTGGATCTCCCGGGATACTGTCCCGTAGTCCAACTCATAGTGCACAGGGATCTACCGGAATCCCGATCCGTAGTCCCAATGTAAATACTCAGTAATGGGGAATCTACCGGGTGCAATCCCGTAGTTCCAATGTAAAAGTGCAGGGGAATCTCCTGGAATACAAATCCGTAGTCCCAAAGTAAACATGCAGGGGATCTCCCGGGACACCGTCCCGTAGTCCCAAAGTAAACACACAGCAACATCACGAAGAATACACAATTCCATTCAACTTCTATACCAAGGTAAAACAGGTATTTATAACCTAGCATGTTACACATAACTCAAATAAGGCAGTGGAGCAAATAAGCAATTAAGTCAATTAGGCATGCTTCCCTAAGCTAACTACAGGCTTAAATTGCAAATAGTATAAACAGGAAAAGAAATACAATTCTAAGTACTTAATGAAAACCGGATTTTCAAAATTAGTACAAGTACGCACTTGTCACCTTACGCACAAGGCATTTCAAATATCAATAATACCAAATCCTAAGGGGAGTTTCCCCCACACAAGGTTAGACAAGTCACTTACCTCAAACCGGCTCAAAATCAACCCGAAATCACGTTCTTGCCACGAGTACTCGACTCCAAATGGCCCAAATCTATTCAATTCAATTGCAAAATGTAAATAACACTTCAAGTAACTGATTCTACAAATAAATTCTAAGCTAATACGCGAAATTAGGTAAAATGACCAAAACACCCTCCGGCCCCACATCTCGGAATCGGATAAAATTTATATTTTTAGAATCCTCATACTCTCACGGGTCTAGACATACCAAAAGTACCAAAATCGGACCTCAAATGGTCCCTCAAATCACCACTCAAACTCTCCAATTAGCCAAGCCCTAACCCCCCAATTTACCACTGATTTTCCTTAAATTCTCATGCTTAAAATGATAAAAATCACCATAATAACGAGCTTAGGAACCAAGGACCTTACCTCAATGAATCCCTCTGAAAATCTCCCTTGAAATTGCTCTCAAAAGCTCCACCCCGAATTGAAATAATTGAGAAAAATGACCAAAATCGCGAAGGGAGTCTTTTATATTTTCTGACCAAGGCTTTTCGCACCTGCGGTACCACATCTGCGTCCAAAGCACCGCATCCGCAGTTTTCAGTTAGAAGCCCATTCTCCGCATTTGCGACAACATGCCCGTACCTGCGATAGCGCAGGTGCGCTCCCTTAGCCGCTTCTGTGGTACCAGCCCTGCTTCCTCTTGGCCGCATCTGCGGCTTCTTTTTCGCTTCTGCGCAATCGCACCTGCGATCCCCAAGTCGCATGTGCGGTTATGACAGTAGACTCAGCAACTTCAGCTGCAAATTTCCAACTCCAAACTTCCCGTTGACCATCCGAAACCACCCCAAGGCCCCCGGGACCTCAACCAACAGCACGAACAAGTCATATACCACATAACAAACTTATACAAATCTTCAAAACACCTCAAACAACATCAAATCAACCAATTAGCATCGAATTCAAGCCTAAGAACCTCAAAACTCTCAAAATATGCTTTCGATCAAAAAGTCTACCAAACCTCGTCCGAATGACCTGAAATTTTTCACACACGTCACATTCAACACTACAGAGCTACTCCAACTTCCGAAATTCCATTCCGACCCCGATTTCAAAATCTCACTATCGAACCAGAAACTTCAAAAATTCAACTTTCGGTATTTCAAGCCTAATTAAGCTACGGACCTCCGAACACAATCCGAACACACTCCTAAACCCGAAATCACCAACGGAGCTAACGGAACCAATGGAATTCCATTCCGAGGCCGTCTTTACACTGTTCCGACTACGATCCAAATTCTAAAACTTAAACTCTCATTTAGGGACTAAGTGTCCCAAAACTCTCCGAAACTCCAAATAAAATCCTCCCGGCAACTCACAACAGCAGAAACAAACACGGGGAATGCAGTTAATAGGGGATCAGGACGTTAATTCTTAAAACGACCGGCCGGGTCGTTACAGAAATATAATATTTAGCTTTGGGTCGACAAATGTACTTGTCAATATTTTGCAAATGAATTATCACTTGAACTTCAAGTTTATAGTTTCTTGCGAGTATCTAGATGTACTCATAATAATTCATTTCATGTATTACTTTTTAGTGGCCCATTTTTTCCCCTAATGTTGGATCACCAAGAAATATCCGTATCATTCTTTAGGGACCCATCTTTGTGCGTTATGGTGGAGCAATTAAATCATACAATACATTCATATTTCTAGATGAAACTTATTTGGTTCCTGACCCTGAACTAATTTGTGATAGGGAGAATTTATCATAACTTGTTGGCTAGATGCTTACAAGTACTGCTATATATTAAATAATATATTCCATACCAATTTTATCTTTTTTGTGTGAGGTTTATTCTCATAACAAATTGTTTAGTTACAATTGGAAGCATACAATTTCTACTAAACCAACTTGGATTTAAACCAACATTATCAAGATAAATCATTATAATTTACATTCTAAAGCTGCGCTAAATTTGAGCAAGTAGGCTTACAAAAGCCAAAGTGCACGTTGATAGCAGAACACACACGTCACCATGCAATAGATGCATCTATTAAAATCTTATAATAGTAAACGGCCCACATTGCAGGTGACTGGGCCCATGTATATATCACCTTTTATTCGTTTTAGAAATCAAGGGATTCAATTCCCAACCTTAACAGGCATATCATAAGAATAAGCAGCACAAGAATTCTTGGAGAATCTTCTACTTTTTCAATATATGCCAATGTGAATTCTCAATCAATTTTTGCATCATAATTGAACCGGGATGGCCAACTCATGCCAACTAATATTTGTTTGAGTAAACATATAGTTTACTCGTGGCATGTGATTACATTATCATGTTTATACCTGTGTAGTACAAATGAAAGGAAAGTCTGGTAACCTTTATATTTACCTGGTATGATTATAGTAATATGAAAATATTTAACCTTCATTTCATTTATAGTCTCAATATGCTAACCACTTTGGCTTATACATTTGAAACTCAAAAAGTTTCTTTAGAGACTTGCTACAATATCGATGCCATAAACAATTTTATTCATCCGGGCAGTAACAAATTAGTGCTTTTGGAGATCTTAATTGATTTTGTACTACAAGATTTTTTTTCACACCGTTCATATGGTAAATGTCACCTTCATGGGAAAAATCATATTATAATAAATTGTCATGGTCAAATTTATCATAAGCAAGAATATTTCTTTCTTGAATTTTGCCTTTAATAACCTATTATAAAGTATGTCAAAATATTTTTGACGTACCACATGTACGCGATCAATGACATATTCATGTAACCATACAGTAATATTCATTATCTTTCTTTCTATCAAACCTGCTTAAGATGAGTTGTGGTATGTATCCAATCACGCATTGCACGTCTTTATTCATCACTTTTACACATATTGCTACATTCACCTTCAAGAATGAGTTTGCATTCTAAATAGGCGAAATACATAAACGGCCCCTTCAAGTTGTCCTCAACGACCAGCTGAACACCCCAACTGATCCATTTACCATTTAGACACTTCAAGTGACTATTAAGTGTATCAAGTAAACACCTCACGCTGACGTGGCAAGTTACCCGTATTTTAGTTTCATTTGGGCGCGTGAGACTTTTATCAGAACTTTTTCTCTCTCGTTTTCAAAATTAAATTAAATTTTGTATGTGGGTCCCACACTATATCATTATATTTTCCTTCTAACCATTGAGATGCTCAGGCTGCTCGTATCCTTGGATTGTAAAATTGAAGGTTGTGTTTGATACCCATGTGAAATTGATGACTCAATTGTGTTCTCCTCAGTAGGGAGAGCATTTTGGTACCGAGCTTTTTCTATTTGGGCACCTGGAACACTAGCAGCGGCCATCTCTGCTACGCTGGAGTTTTTCAACTCGTCGGAGACGATTTCCACGGTGGAAATGTATGAAAATTGGTGTGGAGGTGCGCTTTGTGATGATAAGTCATCTCTGTGGTTTGGAATGTTGAAATTTGGCCCAGAAAAGCCTTGGGAAATCTCTGAAGTCCTAGGGCGATTTTTTGCTACAGTGAGCGCTCCACCCAAATTGAGATTCGTAGCGCTGGGAATTGTTTGAGGGAAGCGCCCAGTGGGGGTTTGTACGCCTTGGAACTGCGCATCTTTTGGGACTGGTCCAGTGGTTTTCCTCCACCGGACGGCGGGGCAGTAGGCATTTTTGTCCGGCGCTGGTACTGTTCACCAGAATCGCCTGTAATTTTCTTTTGGAAATTGTTGTTCTGGTGAGGGTTTTATTTCATCTTTAATGTATTTTCTTTTCTTTTTTTAATTATGTGGCAATTTTTTTAATCCAATTTACACGTGTCATTTTTTAATTGGCTATTTTGACACATCATTGGCAAGTGTAGCTCACGCATAGAGTCTTCAACACTCAGGTATTTACTTGATACACTTAATAGTCACTTGAAGTGTCTAAATGGTAAATGGATCAGTTGGGGTGTTCAGCTGGTCGTTGAGGACAACTTGAAGGGGCCGTTTATGTATTTAGCCTTCTAAATATATATCACAAGTCACATCATTTTCAAGGAATGGAGTATAATCATTGCGACATACTTTATTATTTTTTTCATACCAATTTGATGGTAAACATTGCTTTCACCTTTCGAAGGATATATTGAGAACCCTTATTGTTCTCCTTTTTATAATTACTACCATGATGACGATTATTATTTCGTTTATTGCCACGACCACGCCAATTCATATGGCCACGATAATTATATTGTCTTCTTTCAGAATCATCAACAATATGGTCCATTGGGACATGAACCCAACATCTTATCTTTATCATACATCAAGATTGAAACCTAATATCTTAAAATATCTTTCAAAATATTTAGGAGAAAATATGAGGCATATAATATAGAGAATATTTCTCTAATATACCTTCATAAGCCTTTCTAGTATATAACTTCTAATATCTATATTTTTTGTAAGCTCTTAGCCAGCTTATAATATTTATTCATATGGTGCGATTGAAATCATAAAGTTTATTATTTGTATAAACTAAAAGTGTAGTTGTAGTTCTAATTTTTCTAATTTGAGCATAGTTATATGACTCATGTAGTGTAAGTTAGTAAATGCATTAAATAAGTAAAAGCTATTTAGCTTATATATTTTTGTAATGCTAAATCCGTGAAATTCCAATGAGAGGGAGAGAGAGAACAATTACTTTATCTCACCTTTGGCATGTCTTCTAACCAAAACATAAACAATTAGAAACAATAATTGGACAATATCTTTAAACTTATAATCAATAGTGAATACTTAGCCACTTTCAAGGCATAAATATGCTTCAAAATTAATTGTTTGTCAATCATAATTCATCAGTGACAAATTCAACTTCCATTTAAATAGGAGAAGCTTTAACATATAACCAAAATTAAAGTAAAAACAGTGATTAAACTTCGTGTGGAGAATATTAGACTTAACATAAAGAGCAAGATTAATTGGGAGAACATAACAAATATCTTCTTGGTGCTTGTTGTAGGAAATTTCGGGATCATAGCACACACAAATATCCAAAAACAAGAGGGAAACGAGCAAAATATCCATATGAAAATCATTGTATTTAATATTTTGTTTGGTAGTAAACTTGATACTCCGAAGGATCTCAGCTAGCTTAGCACTTCTTCGATATTTTGTAATCCAAACAATTGATTTTAATAAAATATGACGGAAGTGGTTAGTTCATATAGTCAAAGCATGATACTCCAGGGTTTTGCATTGAGACCCTACTTATTTGCCCTAGTTAAGGATAAGCTATTCAAGTCTAATGGTGTATTCTATTTGCTAATGATGTTGTGCTAACTGACAAAACTAGTGAGGGTGTCAACCAAAAGCTTGAGGTATGGAGATTCACCTTAGAGAGTGAGGTTTTAAAGATAAGTAAAGTAAAATTGGGTACATACTTTGCAAGTTTAGCCAACATGAAAAGAGATAAATTGAGTTGAGACAAGATGAATTTGCAGTGCCAAAATGCAAACAGTTTAGATATCTAAGCTCGTTATTTCAAGAGAATGGAATGATAGAAGGAGATATTATTCATGTGATTGTAATTGAATGTTTGAAATGAAAAAGTGCTATTGGATGTTATGTGATAGAAGAATGCCAACCAAAATAAAAGGTAAGTTCTACGGAACTGTGATAAGACAGACTATTTTATATAGCAGTGGATATTAGTTTGCTAAAGTTCAATATATCCACAAGATAAGAATTATAGAAATACGAATGCTAAGATGAATGTGTTGTCACAAAAGATTAGATAAGATTAAGAATGATCACATTCGCCACAAGGTACAATAGCATACATCAAAGGTAAAAAGAGAAGGTTGCTTAAAATGATTTGGTTATATCCTGTGTCAACCTAGAGATATGCCCGTCCATAGGTGTAAAACTATGGTGGAGAAGGTGTTAAAAGAGGACATGACAGACCTAAAATCACATGAAAGAAAGTTGACTAGAAAAACCTATAGATCCTTAGAATCAATAGATTTGGTAGTTGAGAATAGAATGATAAGGCACAATAGAAGAGGAAAATTCATGTATGTGATGCCTACTACTTGGGAATAAGTTTTAGACTTCGTAGAAATTTATTATTATTATTATTATTATTATTATTATTATTATTATTATTATTATTGGTATTACTATTATTTACACACACACATATCTATGTACTCGCACTTTTATTTTGTTTCGTTAGTGATTATGATATGAATTGAATTTAATGAAAGAATGAGTATTCATATCGTTGATCCCAATTTATTTAGGGACTAATGATGTATCCCAAAATTAATATTCAAAATATTATCCTACTCAATGTGGAATAGGAATAATATTATAATTGTAGTATAATTAATCTTATTGGGTCTGTTAATCCCTAATGCGAAAACACAACCAAACGCGAAATAAAGTGATTCGGCTTTTTTTTCTTTTTTTCCGTAAGATCATTATCCCTTATGTTACCAAGCAAACGACCCCTTAAAATTGGCACGACAAATGAATTGAAACACCTTCTTAAAGCGCATAAAAAATACAAAAGAAGAAGAAGAAGAAAAAAAAAAAAAGAAGAAGAAAAAAAAGAAGAAAAAAAAGAAGAAGAAGAAACTAAAACTAGAAAACACACTAGTATGCACCAATGCCATTTTCTTATGAGACACTAGTGCTAAAAACGCATTGTAATTCTTGGATATAAATTATTTATATAATTATTTTAGAATAAAACATGAAAACACAACATATTTTTTCATGTTTTCTAACAAATCACCATGAAGAAGAACACACGAAATAGATAAGGAGACAAGAAAATGAAGACAAAGTATAATATCTACATTCGCATCGATAAACTTGTTTACCCTGGAATCCGGATAACAATTGAATTTATATGGGGTTTTAAGGATCCGTGAACTAAAAGATACAAAAGGTTTGGATTGAGGAAAACGAGAGATAAAGACTCAATGTTTGCTGTTAAAGTAAATAATCGCAGAATATAATATTGCTTAGAACAATTGTGCTTGATAGTGTACAAGAATTGAGAGAGATGGTACTGTAGTGTAAATGGTTTTCCGATCCCCTCTTTATGGGGTCTTCTCCCCTTTTATACATTCTGATTAAGGGTAAAAATAAGGTAGGTAAATTAATTACATCGTGGATCCCTGTAATTACGCCTTAATGGCCTGAAGTGGTTGAGAAAATCACGTTTGGGCGAGATATCCGGCGACGCTTGGTTATCCGTTACGAGTCCGGCTTCCGACCTTGTGTGTTTCTCCATCCGGTGGTGACTCATATCGAGCTCTGCAACGGTCTCGAAATGACTCGACCTCGGTTGTAGACGTGGCCGTCGTTCTACCTTGCATCCAGGTCGGGTTCGATGGCCCCGACTTGCCCCGGACCGGACCCAACCCGGTCGGGCTCAAGCAAAAAAGGGTATCACCCAATACAGATAGTCCCCTCGTTTATTAGAGAGTAATGATAATAAACGATATGATCGGTGACGTGATGCCCGTGACGTATGGCCATACGCCAGGTGAAAAAGCCATCAAGTGCTCTGACCACGCCTGCTGCAGGCATTTAATGCTTCTCTTAATTATCTGTCGCTTCGTGTCTGTGGCTTCGCGATTCGTGCCACCGCCTCATGGGAAAAGTATAAACGACCCTTCCAGGTTCAACATTTCTTATCTTTCTCAAATTTTGCGTTGGTTGTATTTTCTTTTCATCTCTTCGTAAAGCTTTAAGAAATGGCGAAAACTTCACAAAGTGTTCCTTCTAGACCAAGCTCGGCCGCGAGCCCCGCTAGATCTGATGAACATGCACCAGAACCCCCATTGAAAGCATTTACACCGACTGGTTGCTCGGTATCTGCCGACTTCCAGGTTGAAAACCCATCATCGGTCCCGGGCCGCGGCGAACCGGCATCGGAGTATATTAGTCTAATCACTCCCGGTTGCCTAGACCGGGTGAGGGCTGAATGTAGATGGGAAGGGAAAGACCTAGTCGCCCCTTCCCGTGACGAGTCGATCATGACTCACGTTGAAGGATATCTTAGTGTATATACATATCCCTTCACCTTAGGCCCCTTAGAACCCATCATAGTGGAATTCTGCCGGCGGTACGAGGTGACCTTAGGTCAGATCCACCCCTCGATGTGGCGGATCGTATATCTCTTTCGGTTTTTTGTTGAGAGAGTCGAGGGCGATTTTCCCTTTACCCTCGACCATCTTCTTCGACTATACAGCCCCCGAATATTTCGAGGGGGATTAATAAAACTGGCCCGCCGGGCTAGCAAACCCCCATTCTCCAGCATCGATGAAGACAAAGATCGAGGCTGGATGAGCAGGTTTGTCCGGATCAGGACGTCCGACCTGATTCCGGCTGATTGCATGCCATTTCCGGAGAGGTGGAACCTCAAACGTAAGTATTTTCTCACTGTTCATCTTTTAGACTGTGTTTTCCTCAACTTCTTCCTGAAACCCCGTTTTCTTGTGCAGCGGTGACCCAAACTCCAGCTGCCATCAAGGATCTGGCCGGCTGGGTAAGCAAGATAGTGGCCCAGCGGCCATATTCGGAGCGAAACTGGAAGGAAATCTCCAAAGGTCGGTGGGAGGCGAAAAACCATGGTAAGCCTTCTTTTTGACCGGTAACGCACCAAGTTAACGCATTTTTTCTTGTATATCGGGAATGCATCATAACCCTCGTGTTTTGCAGGCTTGCCCAAGGACGCGGAGATGAGGTCTTCAATACTATGCCCCCTTCCGGTTCCGGGAGAAAATAAAAGGCCCGGGGAGTCCGGTACGGACGAGCCCCAAAGGAAGATTAAGCGGACAAAAAGGGCCGCCCGCAAACTAAAAAGCCAAATCGTCTTGTCCTCCGAGGAGGAGGACGACAAAGAGGATGACGATGAGGAGCAGCCGGAGCTCGTCCGCCATCGATCCATTCGACCGGACCCTGAGCCGGTGGTCGATCCAGCTGAGGCTCCTCCCGAGGACGTGAGGGTTGAGGATGCTAGTGGACCCTCGGCCCCTGCGCGGGCGTCCCCGGGTACCGATCACCCGGTTACGTCCCCCCCGTCTTCCTCGACTTGGGGGCAGCTGCCGGACGACATCCCGATGATGGGAGGTAGCTTCGAGACCTTTTTTGATGGGGTACCCTCCGCCAACACTTTCGGGCTCGAAACCCCCCGGAAAGACCCTCAGGCCGAATCAAGTGGGACTTCGGCCGTCAACAAGCTTGTCGATAGGTTTCCAGCTCCGAGCCTGGACCCGGACTGTAACAGGATAGTAACTTTTGCTATCCCCAAAGACGTCCGGGCTCTGGGGCCCCCGGTCGGGGTTGCAAGCTATCTTCATCACCTGATGACGGAGGAAGACCGGGCTGCAACCGAGGCTGTAGATTGGACATGCCTTTTCAACGAAGCCCAACAGGCGCAGCTCAAGGTA
>NW_017670545.1:379420-381753 GCF_001879085.1 Nicotiana attenuata
TCGTTTGGGTCCGAGGTCCCATTATACTTCGGGATATCGGGCATTCTAAATTTCTTAGGGATAGGTTTTGGGGCGGCACTGGATGGGAACGGTTTTTGTACAAACTTTTTAGCGTCAAGGCCCTTCAGGACCGGAGGTGCACCTGGTATTTGGTCGACCCTGGAGTTGTATGTTTCTACTTTTTTATTGTTGGCCTCGATCTTTTCTTCCCCCTTTTCGATTCGTTCGGTCAGTTCTTCTAGCCTCCTAAGAACCGCAGAATCAGCATCCGGCCCACCCCGTTCCGGCTGTACTGGGATCGGATTGATGATTGCAGCTGCACGGGGAGCCTCCTCGGACCTGACAGGCTCCTGGACCCGGCTCTGGAGCTGAGCTATAGCCGATTGCTGGGCTTGCAGCATGTCAAAAATCATTTTAAGGTTGATAGTCTCTTCGCCGACTGCCTGGGCCCTCGAATCGTCCTCTCCCCGGACGCTATGTGATGATCCGGAGGCCTGATCAGTGTTGAGCGCCATCCGGGAACCGGCATCTATCGGGTTTTCGAGCCCGGGCATTCCATTGTTTCCTGTCTGCTGTTCGTTGTTGATTGATTGTGCCATTCTATGAGTTGGTAATTTGAATGTAAGATGGACTCTTTTGCAAAGCACCGGTGTATTGTGATGCGTCAAGAAAGAGTATCAAAGAGCTCACTAATATCCTTAGCCCCACGGTGGGCGCCAAACTGTTTACCCTGGAATCCGGATAACAATTGAATTTATATGAGGTTTTAAGGATCCGTGAACTAAAAGATACAAAAGGTTTGGATTGAGGAAAACGAGAGATAAAGACTCAATGTTTGCTGTTAAAGTAAATAATCGCAGAATATAATATTGCTTAGAACAATTGTGCTTGATAGTGTACAAGAATTGAGAGAGATGGTACTGTAGTGTAAATGGTTTTCCGATCCCCTCTTTATGGGGTCTTCTCCCCTTTTATACATTCTGATTAAGGGTAAAAATAAGGTAGGTAAATTAATTACATCGTGGATCCCTGTAATTACGCCTTAATGGCCTGAAGTGGTTGAGAAAATCACGTTTGGGCGAGATATCCGGCGACGCTTGGTTATCCGTTACGAGTCCGGCTTCCGACCTTGTGTGTTTCTCCATCCGGTGGTGACTCATATCGAGCTCTGCAACGGTCTCGAAATGACTCGACCTCGGTTGTAGACGTGGCCGTCGTTCTACCTTGCATCCAGGTCGGGTTCGATGGCCCCGACTTGCCCCGGACCGGACCCAACCCGGTCGGGCTCAAGCAAAAAAGGGTATCACCCAATACAAAACTATATACATATGTGAATTGCATCAACCTATAATTGAAAATGAGAAAATTTCACCCATGCGAATGCGAGAACCATACTATTCAATAAAAACGACTTCTCAATATAGAGAAATGTACTAAAATCGTGACATAATCAATGCTAACTACTAAAAAAGACGCGCACTATTGAGTTTGTGAATCAAATTCACGTTAGAAAATGTAGACGCATATTCCAACCATGTAGATTAGACTATCTCAAGACCTTTTGTTAATTGAAAGTAAGGCTGTATGTGGGCCCGGGCCCGGGCCTAAATGGGCTAAACGGGCCGGGCTAAACGGGCCCGGGTTTAGCGGTCCCGGGCTCTGGCGGTCCCGGGCTTCGCGGTCCCGGGCTTCGTGGGCTCAACGGGTAGGACCAGCCCGTGACGGGCCTAAGCCCATATGGTCCTGGGCTAAATGGGCCGGGCTCGTGGGCTTAGCGGGCCTAACGGGCTTTTTTTATTTCCGGGCTTTTTTTTTTAATTTTTTTTATTTAGGGCAATTTCTTGTAAACCGTATGTGTATGTATATATATAAATTGCTCTTATGCATGGCTATATAAATATATGTGGTATATATAATATAGAAATCTAATTATTAAAGTGTTTGACGAAAATGTAAAATAACAAATCAATAGTAAAACTAAATTGGCATGCATAATAAATTAATAACAAAGTACAACATGAAGCATAAATACGTCTAATAATTTTAAAATAACACAAATTGTTGAAAAATCTTAAAGACGAATTTGCGGATAAATACCCTCAACACAATACTTTATATGCCTCCTTAAAATGCCTGTGGTACACCCTGAACGAAAATTTAAGACTCTTCCACAGTTCTTGCACTTTAATATTTGGCCTTCTTCATTTTCTTCAAGCACTTCATAGTATTGCGACACAAATAAGCGCACTCTTTCCGAACGAGGCATGATTTAACTTGAAAATTGAGATTGAGACTTGAAGTCTTGAAAATTGGAGATTGAGAGATTGAGAGAA
>NW_017670545.1:384448-400945 GCF_001879085.1 Nicotiana attenuata
AGTAACCATCTTTGCTAATTCTTCACGATCTTTATTAGGATCGTAATATAAAATACCACCGGTCACAGTGTTAATTCCTGGTTGAACTAGATTTGAACCTGTACTAGGGTTAACCGCAGTATCTACACTTGTCCCCTCTTGCTGCGCTTTCATTTGTAAATATTTAACTTTATCTCTAGGGTGTGTTTGTATGTGCCTAGCCAAACTACCCGTACCACTACGGTCTCCAGTATATTTATGCGCCAGCAATTTCCCACAAGTTTTACACCTAGCCTTATTTTGTTCTCTTACTTGAGTAAAAAAATTCCAAACTAATGATGTTTCTAGGTGTTTAGAAGGTTGTCTATTAAAAATAGGGGTTTCTACAGGTGGGTCGGGCGGGGCATCAGTTGGGTTATTAACAGGACTAGTAGGTGAATCATCTAAATCCGGTTGGGTTTCATCTACATCCTCATTTTCCTCATCATTTTCTAAGATAGTTTGATTAGGATAAAGAGCATTCATAACTTCTTCATTTAATTGTTCACCTTGTGCAACATTATGGCAAAATTCACTATCGGAAAATTGAAAACAAGGGTTATCACTATCAAGAATAATAGGAGCAGCAGGACGGGTAATAGGTCTGGGTCGGGGAGCCGGGGGAAGGGTAGTAGGTTGGAGACTACTTTCACCAATTTTAGCTTTTCCCTTACCACCAAACATTTTTTTCAAAGAAAATGCCATATTAATTACAATTATGCAAACTAAACACACAAAAATATATTCTTAAAAGTTAAGAGTTGGAACGAGTTTACTGAATTGCCGAACAACTTCTTGAAAATTGAAAATCGTTGAAGACTTGAAGACTTGAATACTTCAATTCACCAACTTCACAATTTTTCACGAAATTGCAATAATAAAATAAGCAATTATAGAAGAGAAATTAGATATAGATTGAGAGAGATTGAGAGAGATTGAGATAGATTGATGAATTGGTGAGTAAAAATGAAAGAATGAGGGGGTATTTATAGTTGAAAATTGGGGAAAAGTGTAATTATATAAAGTTTGGGGTTAAAATAAAGTTTGGGGGCCAAATGGCTATTTTTTAAAATTCCAAACGGTTGAAAATTAAAGGCCAACGGCTAGATTTTAAAATCTGACCGTTGGCTATTTTTTAAAAAAAAAAACTTTTTTTTTTTTAAAAATTAGCCGTTGGAGCCCGTTAGGACCGCTAGGCCCGGTTGAACCGGCCCAGGACCGCCTGCCGGTCCCGGGCTTAGCGGTCCCGGTCTCGTGGGCTACACGAGCAAGACCGGCCCGTCACGGGCTTCTTACCCATTAAGGGACCGGCCCACCAGGACCGGCCCGCCGGGACCGTTTAGCCCGTTAGGACCGCGGGCCCGGTCCGGTCCCGGTCCCAGACCGGCCCACATACAGCCTTAATTGAAAGAAAATACCATTTTCACAACCATTACAATTACTTTTTTAGCCTAAGTATTTTGATACATTTGAGCGCATAATTGTACATGCTAAAATATACTGAAATCGAGGACATGATTCTAGCAACAAATATTACAACTAAACATACTAAAATAACAAGAAACGTAAAACTCAGAGAAATCACATAGAAATTTGATTTTCCCTTGTCCAACACGTGTTACATAGCCTCATAAAATTTGGCTCATCCTATTTCTGGCCATTACAATAACAAATTTACAGCTTGAATTGGAGCCAAAATTTCCAAATTAGAATTCGGATAATCTCATCCGCAGCCACTTCACACCTTTTTCCAATTTTTTTCAAATCTCCACGTCATCGATCCACGACACTACCTTAAAACGAATAACAGATACCCACGTGTACTTCTAAAGCAGTAACCTGTACACATTTCCTACTTTTCACGCATCCTCTATCAACCGTCGATCTCATTTTCAAGTACTTCGCCAATCAACGGTTCTAATCATTCCAGCTCATCAATCCACGCCACTCTCTATTCTCCAATTAAAACAAACATCAACAATGTATAAATACCAAACGCTCATTTCTCATTTTCAACATCGCATTACATTTTGCTTCTGTACAACAAATCTCTATACTTTACAGTTTACTCTCCCTCTTTAGAATTTTCAATGGCTCCCAAGGCAGAGAAGAAGCCCGCCGAGAAGAAGCCGGCTGAGGAGAAGGCTCCGGCAGAGAAGAAGCCAAAGGCCGGGAAGAAGCTGCCAGCGAAGGAAGGCGCAAGTGGTGCAGACAAGAAGAAAAAGAAGGCTAAAAAGAGTGTTGAAACCTACAAGATCTACATCTTTAAGGTGCTCAAGCAAGTTCATCCAGATATCGGGATCTCAAGCAAGGCTATGGGGATCATGAACAGTTTTATCAACGATATTTTTGAGAAATTGGCTCAGGAATCTTCTAGACTTGCGAGGTATAATAAGAAGCCGACTATTACTTCCAGGGAAATTCAGACCGCGGTCAGATTGGTGCTACCCGGTGAATTGGCTAAGCATGCTGTTTCTGAAGGAACCAAGGCTGTGACTAAGTTTACTAGTTCTTAAGTTAATAGGTTATGTCGGAAAATTTGGCAATTTAGGGTTGTTTGGGGAATTAGGCTTAGGGTTATCTGGGAAATTTGGGAAACTAGTTTTCCTTCTTTCTTTTGATTTCTGATTTTCGATATTGTAACTAAACTCACTGTTGCTAAGTGAATGAACAAATCTACATTTTGGATATTGCTTGTTACATCCTTGCTAATTATTGGCTGTCAATTGAAATGGAGTTCTAAATCATTTGTTATTGGCGTTATCTTTGTTAATTCAAAAATGATATCAGCATTGTTGTATTTTGGTTAAGATATCTGGTATTGTATATACCACACAAGATATCTTAAGTAGCACTAGATAATTGTATTTTGTTCGTCTCTAGGGAAGGTCTAAGAGAAAATTACTTTGAGGTTGCTGGAATGACAAGAGAACTGTGTTAACATATACAATAAAAGTTAGTCATGAACTTTTGGATTGTTGAGGTTCTATTGTAGTGATCTTTGTAGATGGTTATATGATTATTAAGGTTGATATTGATGGTGGAGGCTTTTTGTTTCTTGTTGAATCTGAAACTGAATGCTTCTAATAATTATGAATAACTATGAAAGCTATGTGTTTGTAATTTCTCTAGATATTAGGGGATTTGATAGTGGACAGAGATTGTCTAATAGATGAAATCCTATTCTGAAATTGTTTCATGAACTTGTTAGGTAGTGTTACAATTATGCACTGCAGGTTCGACCTTTCCCGGAGCATACCTAATGAATGAACCTTGTCATGCTGGAACTACCCTGCTATATTTGTATGCTTTATTCGCTGTCCTAATGAATGAACCTTGTCATGCTGGAACTACCCCGCTATATTTGTATGCTTTATTCGCTGTTAACTGTTTGTACATTACCTTTTCTTCTCTATGTTCTAGTCTTTTATGCATCAAGGCTAAATGATAGAAATCCTTTCACTCATGATTCATATAGTAGTTCATTTCTTTTGTACTTGGGCTGTGATCTGGATTCTTTGTGCGGTTTTATTTCATTGAATAGATGTGTCGCGGTTAAGTTCAGCAACTTCAGCCTTGTTCTTTCTGCTCAAGGAAAAGGCAAAAGTACTGTTCGGTAGTCAGTGTAAGCCTTTGATACTTTAATTCACTTTTACGATATTGTAGGATATAGGAACCAGCAAGTGTCTAGGTTGAGACTGGTTTGAATATTCATTTGTTGCTTTGTGGTATCTAGTGATGCTGCTTTATCACATTGTCATCGGTACACCCTTTTGATTAGGTTCTGTTGAATTGATATATTATGTAATGGCAGTGTGGTGGTTGATTTTTTCTCTGCAAATTCTACCTAAGTTGTCTTTCTTAGAACCCACACATGTACTTGCTCAATAGTAAATGCGAATAAAAGTGCAAAAACAAGGCAATAACCAATAAGTCTAGGCGTCTGGCCTGTTAATCTAGTTCTTGTTTGGATTTTTTCTTGTTAAGTTTATATTTTCGGGGAGTTTGCAGTTCTTGAATACATAAAATAAACCTTAATGCTGGCGCATGTCCTTTTTTTGGTTTTCCATATATTCATTTGATTATCACTTGTTTTATAATGCTTATGTCGCCCCCCCTTTTCTGTTTCTTCTTCTTTTCTCTGAGAGAGACGTAGCTTGTTCTGTTCGCTTTTATTGACCGTCTTGCTATAATTTCTTTAGGAATGAGGACCTAATGAAATGATTTTGTCAATTATATCTGTAATCTATATATGACATCTCCTGTAGTTTTGTTGCAAATGAGCAGCATACAGATGAAAGATCCAACAAAAAAGAAGTTGATTTTTGCCAATGGGCTGAGCTCTGTAAGTCTTGTTATTGTATAGATCAGAGGAAACAGCTGCTAATGCTATTCTAGATGCAATATCTAACAGTACAGTATGGCTTTATGTTTCTTGGGTGCTCCTATTTATGTTCCATATACTGCAGTTGCATCCTCATGGTCTTCCTTTGACACTTGGTGAGTGAAATGCTAATTAACTGCTTTGAGGAACTTCTGTCTTTACTCCAAATTGAAATAAAATGTTGACCTGAGAATATGAGTTACTTGATCCTTGCTTTTGACCTCTGTTCAAAGGTCGGCGAGTCTCTTTAATTCTTTGGAACATAGGAAGCATCAACTTTCAAGTTTGAGCAACTTTGGAGGAAATTTTTCGGAAAAAATTAACTTCTTTTTTTCCTTTCCTTCAACGTAGTTAGGAAGTGTTTGTTATCTGAATAGGTTAACAACTTTTGCATGGTTATCTTGGACTCTACTTTTGAAGTTCATTGATAATATCATTAACAACAAAGCAATGTAACAACATATCGGATCTTGGCTAAATCTTTGACTATTTTGGAGATGAGTGTTTCATTCTTAGGACTCCAATTGTTTAAGTAACGCCATAGGACTCCAATTGTTTAAGTAACGCCACCCCGTCTTTTATATCAGTTTTAATGGCATGATTGAAACATATGTAGGATTCAGTGGTTTGTGTTTCTTTCTCATACATTTGCTGGGGTTTTCAGGTTTATGGTGACCCACGGAGAAGGGAGTGGACGACTTGATCTCACAAGTCACAAGACCTCGCTCGACAACTGGCACAACCTTACTTGGTAATCCTTAAGTTGCAACAATCATGTTTATAGTAATCTCACAAGTCACAAGACCTCGCTCGACAACTGGCACAACCTTACTTGGTAATCCTTAAGTTGCAACAATCATGTTTATAGTAATCTCACAAGTCACAAGACCTCGCTCGACAACTGGCACAACCTTACTTGGTAATCCTTAAGTTGCAACAATCATGTTTATAGTATGTTTTTCTTTACTGTGAAGCTTTTGTTGCTCCGAAGGGCTTGCCGAGTTCCCAGTAGATGTCTGAGGAGCGAGGAGGGAGAACATACTTGCTGGTTTACGTGGAAAAAGACATCTCAACTAGATCCTCTTGCCTTTAGTATTAGCAGGTCCTAAATGTGTCCTGCATACATGATTGGAAGTTGGAACCTTAGGCTTGTGAGAATTTGATGAAAGGGAGTATTGAATTTGTCCTCAAAATGGGGCAAATTGATGTAATATCTATATGTGTCTAGTATGTAATGGTTCTCTATTTGAATTCACGTTTCCATGATTATACGTGTGTGAGGAGATTAAAAAAAATTGCCAAGGATTTCTTAGTTAGGCAGTGGATTTTGGCGTTTGAGTTTGCTGTAGCAAAACATTAATATAAAATAAAAATTGGTTAAAGAACACAACATCAAGGGGTCCATAGCTCAGTGGTAGAACATTTGACTGCAGATCAAGAGGTCACCGGTTCGAACCCGGTTGGGCCCTTTAATTTTTTTCATTTCGTCCCTCTTATCACATAGGCAATTTTTATGTTTGAACAAACACATCTATCATGTTCATAAAAGAATTACGATCGACGAGGATTTGAGAAAAGAAAGAAATGGGATGCTTGCATCAACTCATATTGTGTGAGCGATCATTCAGAACACCATAAAGCAAAAGCATAATGCATATAAATTTTCTATAGTATAAATATCAATAGAGAAAAAAAGATAAATATTTATTCCTCCAGCACTTTTCCTCATTAGTTTTCTTTTGGGAGGGCGAGGGTCAAAATACATTATTCAGTAATAAAATCTGGTCAAAAATCATTATAGTAAGGAAAGCTAAAAACAGCCTTCTCTATAGATGGCGTCGCCCGGACTTGAACCGGAGACCTTCAGTGTGTTAGACTGACGTAATAACCAACTACACCACGACACCTTTGTTCTTTTAGACCTCTAAATATATTATATTACCGGTACCTGGTTTGAACTGAACCAGACCGCGTAAAAAGAGTAGTTAAAATTTCGCCTGGAGTAAAAGAGTGGCCTTTTGTTCTCTTACCTCAAACCCTAACCTTTCCTCTTTCTCCTTCAATTTCTACTTTCTCTTTCCCAATACAGACAGACAGAGACAAAAAATACATAAAATTACAAAATGGCAGAGGCAGCTTTGAACATGAGTTTAGACGATCTCATCAAGAAGAATAAAACCGGTACCGGAGGTAAACCTCGCGGCAGAGGTCGTGGCGGCGCCTCCGGTCCTGGTCCTGCTCGTCGATTCCCCAATCGTTCAGCTAACCGAGCTGCACCTTATTCCACCGCCAAGGTCGAATTTTTTTAAGATCTAATTGAAATTTTTTGGTTTTCCGGTTCCATCTGTGTCTCTTCCTTCAAATTTCTCGTCTCCATAGAGAAATATTTTTACGGATTTTGAATCTTCTTCGTTCGTGTGGATAAATTATTGTAATCTGATGGAAAGTTGGTGGCGGTTCAGGCTCCTGAGGCGGCGTGGAATCATGATATGTTCGCGGCGGCAGATCAAGCTTTCCCCTTTGGACAAGCCGGTGGTGGTCAGGCGGCGTCTTCCATATCGACTGGGACAAAGCTCTACATCTCCAATCTAGATTACGGCGTCTCAAATGAGGATATCAAGGTAGCTTTCCCCCCCCTCTCTAGATCGTTTTTGTTCTTTTATTATGTTCTTTCTTTGGAGATTTGTTGGGATGAGTATTTTGGGATTGATGCATACTAGTTAATTTTCATGTCCTTTATGTGGGTTCTTTTGATTTTTAACTTGCACAGTTAAATATCTCTCGAGCTTTAGTCAAAGGTTTGACCTTTCGTTTGCAACTGTTTGCTTGTATTCATTATTTATGATGCAATTATCCTTGGGAGAATAGTAACATAAGAAAAAGGGAGATGACATGATATTGTTGTTAATCGAGCGAGGAGGTAAATAAGCAAAAAAAAAAAAAGGTAAAAAGGAGCACTACATGTTTAAGTAAAAAAAGAGATCATGAAACTACTGGAGATGTAGCCGAGGATAGAGTTGCCTGTTAGGCTTTGACTAGGTTAAGAAAGTCATTGAATTGAAAGTGGACATGCTCTCACATGCTAGATTGAGCTGTCTTTATTTTGCTAACTCTTCTGCCTTAACGATGCTTGTTTCCAATGGAATTTGGAGTTTGTGCTTAGATCGGTTTATGCAAAAAAGATTAATAATTTTTGGAAGTAGTGTTTGCAATCTCTTTGGAGGTTTATTGATTGGCCACCAATTTTAGCTTGTAAAGATGTATGTGTTGAATTGCAGGAGCTCTTCTCAGAAGCCGGTGACCTGAAACGCTATGCTATACATTATGATAGGAGCGGGAGATCAAAGGTATTTTATAACCTAGACTATGCACTTTAAAGGAAAACAATGTGGTTCGGCTGAGATTAATGGAACTGCTTCTTCAGGGAACAGCAGAGGTGGTCTTCTCGCGTAGACAAGATGCACTAGCTGCCGTTAAGAGGTACAACAACGTTCAGCTTGATGGGAAGCCAATGAAGATTGAAATTGTTGGGGCCAACATTGCCACTCCCGCTGCCCCTGCTTTCAATGGTGCTTTTGGTTTTGGAGACGCTAATGGAGGTCCCAGAAGGTATGATCTGTTTCACCAGGACGTTGTTAAATTGGTTTAGTTTTTTCTCTGAGCTTTTCTATTCAGCTCTCTGATGATAAATAAAAATAGGCTTTGATAAGATTGAAACTCTAAGTGAGTGCTGGTTGCTTCATGTGTGGAAATTCCTTTTATGCACTTGCGGGCCTCTACTCCCACTCCTTAGAAAGGTCATGGAAGAAGTGTATATATTTGATTGTGGAGCACAATTTTGTTCCTTTTTTCTGGGTGCTACTTCTAGCATCAAGTTTTAAAACGGTTGGACAAGACTGGTAATTGTAGTTCAGTGGTAGAAGAAATCCCTGTATATATGAACAAAGTGGAGAAATTAGCTAGTTTTGTCTGAGTCAACTTCAGTTGAAGCGAAACAAGACATGAATTAGGGAAAAATGATAAATGGGAGGTCGGTGTTAGACACTTAATTTGGAGTTAATCTTGTGGGTAGGTCATACAGAGGTATCTTATCGAAACAACTATCATGCAAAGTTATCAGGGAATGTAAGCTTTGTTTGGCTGCAGGAAAGGAGAAAATTGAGTATAAAGTGGGAGTTAGTAAGCTTTTTTAGAAACCTTTCAAGGTTTAGACAAGAGTATGAACAGTTATTTCGAGGTGAAAGTTTATGGGCCCAAGAGAATACATTGTCTCATTATGTCTTTCATATATCTTGTATAGCAGGCATGCTGTCTTTCTTTTCTTTCCCTTCGCTTCTCGTTTTTTTTTACATTATGGACATTCAATAAATTAATTCAAGAAGATTTGCGTTTAACGACACACGTAGTTTTGAGGGCATGAAGTAGATTTTGATTACTTAATATAGGAACTGAACTAATGGAGAATCATTTCGTACTCATTGGGATTTCTATCATAAATATCAAGATCTTTTTCTTTAAAACTCATACTAAGACCTTTTCTTTTAGTTCATTGCTCGATTAACTTCCGTGTTAGCTTCGACTGTCTTTAGTATATTGAGTATTGGAAGTATTCTTTTTTCAATTGGATGTCCCCATAAGGGACAGTCTTGAAAGTATTTGATAGGTGTTTAAATTGGTAAGTCCTTTTCTTTTTGTTATTAGCACAATCAACAAATTAGATGTTCGGCCCCTTGAAGCGTGACCTTGTATTGAGTACCTTGCCTTTCCCGAGGAATGTTAAAGTACATAATTGTTTATTTGACGAAAGTTATTAGCCAAACAAAGTCATCATGCAACGTGGAAGATGGTGAAGACTCGAAATTGTTGCACTTGAGAGCATTATCTCCTTGAAGTGAGGTTTTAAAAGATCTATTTGAATTAGTGTTGGAGGCTTACTATACTGATGGGCCAATGTGATGGCTTTGGTTTGGAAAACTGAAGAGTTCCCCTCTGGTTTAGACCCCACCCACTGTCCTTGCTTGATTAAATGAATCATATGCTTACAACTATTAGTACTTACTCAGCTGATGGGATGATCAGATGACAGCTATTGTAAGTGAATTTAGCTTCAATGAAGGAAAATTTTTCCTGAATAACTTGATCTCTGGTTTTAGTATTGTTTGTTTTAAATCTGTAATGGAGTTTTTCATTTTGGTTTCTTTCTCTCTTTTGATGCTGTTTAATGTAGTTGTATTAATAATTGGATAATGAAGATATGGAATTAGTTTCTATTCAATGCATTCTAATCATAATTCATGTGTGGTAAAACAGTGGTCAAGCAAGAGGTGGTGGCTTCGGGAGGTCACGGGGTGGTAGAGGACGCGGTCGCGGATTTCGAGGAGGCAGCAGAGGACGTGGAAGAGGAGATCGTGGAGAAAAGGTATCTGCAGAAGATCTAGATGCTGATCTGATGAAGTATCATTCAGAAGCAATGCAGACAAACTGATGGGTCCGGTAGCAATGTTTGCCTCTACATCCAGTGCCTAGTGGAGCCAGACTTTCTGTACTTCAGTGTTCTTCTCTTTTCAAGTTGCAAGAAAGAAAGTACTTATAGGAAGATTTGAACATTTGCTGTATGGGAATTGAGCTTCTTCTTTATTTGTTCCCTTGATTTGGATTTTTGCTTGGGTGGAGTGATTTGTGTGTTCTACCAACTCTTTAGTTTATTTAAGAGGTGGACGATTAGAGTGGAAATGCTTATCCTTGCCCATCCCACGACAAAGCTTTGCCTCGACGGTGGCGCCAGCTGAAGGTGGTGGCTGCCCTGTGTCCTGAAGTCCTGCAAGTGCTTCTTGTAGTCAATTATTTGGGCGTCAATCGTGAGGTAGTTTTTGTCACTTTGTTCTTGTCCACTGGTTTCACAATTGCAGTCCTTGTGCACTTGGCAGTTTTGCTGTAAGTGTCGACTTAATTTTATCCTTGTTGATAATGAGTTCTACAAACTGTTGACTTAGGAAGCACGTAAGTGGGATCAATTTTGGGTGACTAAAGCTGCCTCCCCTGATGATTTTTTCTTACTTATTGCAAATATATATTTCTACCTTTTATAACATGTTTATAACGAGCTTGAAAAACTGTTGCATTAGGAACAGGTAGGTCGGAACATACTTGGGTGACTAAGCTGAATCCTTTGAATGATTATGTCTTATTGCAAATACATGGGATGAGTAAGCTGAATGATGGTGTTCTCGGGGCTACAGACTGCTCATCTTGTGGATGATATGTTGATGTCGCAGGAGAAAGAGGCTCTGTCCTCTTTCTGTGAACACGATGTTTAAGTGAGGTGGCGGACTTGCTGCATTTCTACAGCATTATGGAGCTTATGCCCCGTACTGTAGAATTGCTCAAGTTTGCTGTCTTTGCATCTCGGTTATGTGCATTTAGATCTTTTATGTGCTTCCCATAAGTGCTTCTCTTGCAATCTCTTCAAGTCTGGAGCATCATCCGGCATTTCAAATTGATTAGGCTGTTGGTAATTGAAATTCAACGATTAACTTGGATCATTGAGATGAATATGCATTCTGCCATGTCCTGATTCAAAAATCAAATTTTCTTGGTTTCTTCTCACTGTTATGATCTTGCTCGGAGTTGCAACTAGATCCTGCACAGACAATGTATATTAGCCGCCCTCTAGCTATGCTGATTATCTGCTGGGTGATGTGTCAACTAGTACTTCCTTGTGAATGGCTGTGGTGCTAAAGAGGGCATATTGACTCCCTTAAAAAGCCTGAAATATATCTTGTGATATGAATGGTGGCTGATCGTCATCAATGGATCTCTTGTAAAGAATGTTTGTAGCTCGAACGACCATATTTCTGCTTTGTTTTTGATAGCCTTTTATCGAAGGTGTTTGCAGCGTGTCCAAACAACAATCTGGAACAGAGTTAAGGAACAATGAAGTTTCTTTCTTTCTGTTTGTAGGTGCGGGTCCTGTCCATATTTGGGAAGGTAGTAGTTTACGGGTACTTTTATCTTTCTTGCGATTGTATTTTATAGGTGCTTTCGTGTGCATTCTTTCGGTGGGGATTACCTTCACCTTCGGCCGAGTAAAAAACTTCACAGTATGTAACGTTCGCAGTATTTGGCAATGGGCTTGTAGTGAATCTATATGATGATTTTTCTGCCAGTCTACACCTAGTAATACCATCGGCGCTGCATCCACTTCTGATCCTTTACTAAGAAAATCAGTGCAATTTTATGCCTGTTGAAATATTGAGTCTTGCCTGGAATTTTTCTCTTTTTCTTTACCTGATTCCTTTAAAAGAACAAGGCACAATGTGCGAGTTAGTGCACTTCCAATGCTGCAATATATGAGAGGTGCTGAGCGTTCAGTTTTGGAAACGGCAGAATCCTCTTACAATTCCAAAACTAACCAAGAAACAAAAGACTCACTTGTGAAACGTAATATTTTGGATCATCTTATTGACGTATGTAGCGATGTAGGTCATTTTTTTCTCTTGGGCTTTCATCTCAAGTTATTCATCCAAATTTAATAAGAGACAAATATTCTGCCGTTTACTGTGCACGTATGAGTTGAGCCAGCTAAGCTGGAAACAAACCAGTATTGCAAGGAAGTAACATAGTCACTACAGTAGGGAAATAGAGAATAATCATGACTACCGTAAATTTACACCATCGCCACCGTTGAAAACAATAATCCTCCAACCGTCCTAATTACATGCAGGAAAAAAGCTTTGATACATCAATGACCTAATTTCGGGCTAAAACATACAACACAACACTACTCCACACCAGCTAGATGTAGAACAATTGGTGCGACATCATTGCTCCTTTGGTCTCTTCACTTTATCCCAACTTGAAAATATTAACCTCAAAAGAGAATAAAATATAGCCAGTATGCACGACTTTATAAAATTCCAAAATGAAGAAGGCCAATACCAAGGATATAGCAATCGGAAAAAGAGACTTATGATATGTCGAGGGTATCGTCCAACCTGAAACAACACATTAACGCATGTTGTTAAGAAAACATAACATGACCAAAAATAGGAACATTGGGAAAAATCTTCCCAATGTTTTCTAACCGCTATCATATGCTTCCATGTCAAAATGAATTTCATTCAACATTTACCAAGGCACTGGCAAATAATTGAAACAACTTTTCTAACTAGTCATCTTTTTCATGCCATCCGCTTATAAAATATCACCAGGGTCAACCACAGAGTATGTTTATCTACTTCTACTCTGGACTTCACCAACGGAACTCAAAAAAAAAAAAAAAAAAAAAAAAAAAAAGAGAAGAAGAAAGAATGCTACACCAAGGATTTGAACGGGTAACTAACAGTAATTTTTGAACTACCTTCAGCACTACACTAGAATCACCCCTCATGTCAAGAGGATCCAACAATTTATATATATATGCAAAAAAATTGTCGTTGACCTCTTTGCACAGTGTAGGACTCAATTGAATACCCTAGTGTCCTAGCTCCGCCCCTGTTCATTAGTGTTCTGTAATTCTTTATCTACTTGTTAGGTGCATTGTGCATCAGGCTACTTTGCCACACACCAAGAATGTTTTGATAAATACATACATCTTTATTAATCCATAAAATGTCTGAAAGAAATATACTTCATCGAATATTGGTTTGAAATGATATCAAATCATAAGTCTATTCCAATAATAGAAAGATTACTCACAGGATATAGCAAATCTAATGCATCCCATGCTGCATGGCGAACAGCTCTTGTTGGGTACATGGGAGCACCTGGCGACGTGAAACTATACAAGCAAGTTTTCAATCTTGTACTGGTAGCCATTCTCAACTCTAATCCTGCAGAGATCTCACTGTAATGTAACTCCATACATTTTGGAAAATCCGCAATATTGCAGACATTCAAATTAGCTAGAACTAGCTTTACCTTGAAGGACTTTCAATTGGGAGAGGTAATGCAACAATACTGGCTCCACTTTTAGTTTTTGAAGCTGAAACCAGAAGTGTAAATGAGAAGATACACAGGGAAAATGAAGGAAAAGACTCTGGGGATGTTGAAGATCCTGTTCTCTTACCTGATCAGCTAGTTCAGTTACAAATATATCTGCTGGACCACCAATCAAGAAAGCATTTGGAAAATCAGGAAACTGCCTTAAAAAACTTCCTAGCCTGTCAGCTGCAAATAGATTCAACATAAGCATGTAATCTCAACCTTGTATGCAAGGTTACAGCTAAGATCAGCTTACCTTGGTTATATAAGAATATGAACCTTGAAAGGAGGAGAAATAAATCTCTTTGGGCCTAACAAGATGAAGACAGCGAATGATGTTAGGACACACCCACTAAAATTAGACTTGCTTTGGCACACAGGTAAATCAGAAGGGGCAGACATCAGACCTGCAACGGGATCTTCTTTAATCGATCCGGAACAAGGGCAACTTCCTCAAGCAGATACTGTAACACACATCCATATAATCAATTGTCACCATTTACTTCCATCGATCTAAAAGCAACAAAAGAAAGCACCAGTGCTACACTTCACTCCAACTACTTTCAAAAATAAAATCAATTCAGGGGTATTTGACCTGAAAAAGACTCTGGAAACGCCGTGTGTTTGTTTGGATGTCGATCCTGCAAAAGGATATGTCAGCCAATTACTTAACACACTTTACTATAACCCCCACACCCCGTTCGCAACCTGTTCTTCTTCACTTATGCACTGTGAAGCACATAAAAGAAAGAGCAATAACTACATAATTTCTAAAAAGAAAACCTCTGTCTGACACAACGATACAGTTCGCAGAAATATTAAGCAGTCTATTTTATGAGCATCAACAGAGTAAATCTCTGAGTGGTGTATATATATTAACATAGATATGAAGAACACAAGAAGGTAAAGAGAGTTGATGATAATGATGTAAAAGCTAAAGTTGACCCAACATGATCATGTATACCAGTCAGGCAAGAGAAAATGTATGCAAACATATCAATGTCTCTATATTAATCAAGGAAACTCGGGCAGGTTGCATAAGGGGAAAGCTTTTACTGAGTTCATAAAGCAACAGGGCCTCAAGATTGTTGCATAAAGGAAAGACCCTGTATAGTGAACTTAATCACATTTGACCCTTGATATATCTAGGATATAAAGAGTTGTGCCCTTGAAGCAGTAGCAAGGTCAGCACTAAAATGTGTTATAAAACGCACACACAGTTAACTTCCTGAGTTTCTAATTTAATAGAAGCCTCAAATGAGAAGTGACATTGGCGATCAACGAAATCTTAAAATAAAAGCAAAACTCATACCAGAATACATTTGTAGCTCCTTGAACAAGAGCTGATGAGTAGCGGAGGAGGACTTCAGAATTTTCCAGTTGAACCTCAAACAACTGCAAAGTAGAAGAATATGTAAAAGAGTAGGTTCATTACCATTGCATGAATAAAAAACACACTCTCCTCTCCTTCCCCCCTCCCCCTTCCTGCTTTTCTTCCTGGTGAGGTCTTTTTTTTGTGGAGTTGAGGGTGGGAAGGACGAGGCGACATTGTATGAACATCTTGATAAAATTTACAGATCACACCATCAGATACGGCTTTTATTATTGGATATGCCTACAGAGTTGCAGATTGAAGAGATTCTAGGGTACGCATAGATATCCCCTGTCAGTTTTAAAGGGAAATGAGTGAAATTACTGCATTCGGAAAGTCAATTCGGAGAGTAAAACCTCTATTGGCCCGTTTGTTCACAGAAAAGAATGAGCGAAAACAAGCACAACCCAAAATATTGTGAGAGACACGCGATACATACATAAGTCCAGCAGAGCAAGATTTTAAGGCTCACCATAAGTTGGATAAAAGGAAAAAGAAAAATAAAACGATAAGGGGGGTTTGAAAAGAATTAAAAAAGAATATCAACACCAGTGCCATATTTCATTCTTAACCTGTGGCCCTGGAAGGCATCTTTCATTCCTTGAAATGGGGGTTCTCATTCTACCGCTACATAAAGAGTACAACAACAACAACAACAACCCAGTGTAATCCCACAAGTGTGATCTGGGGAAGGGGCAAAGAGACGGTTTCCGATAGACCCTCGGCTAAAGCAATACAAGGTATTTAGAAAACGAAATCCAAGATAGCAAAAGAGAGTATGAAAGAAGTACTAATAGTCAGTAACAACAGTACAAGATATGTAATGATAGCAAATGTACGGAAGGCAAGTAACAACAGTACAAGATATGTGGTAATAGTAAACGAAGGATAAAAGAGATACCATACTAACACTAATACCATTGAACTAAGAAGACACATGGAATATCTAACACAAATACCACTGAACTAAGAAGACACAGGGAAACGCTTGACTACCTACTAACCCTCTACCCTAATTCTCAACCTCCATACCCTCCTATCAAGGGTCATGATAGGAGATTAAGATCATAGAAAGACGTAAAAATTCTACTAACCCACTTATGGAAAAGGAGTGCAAAAGTATTTGAAGCGAAAGATTGACTCCACAGTTGGACAATCAGATCAAGGATCGGTTTTCCGTTCTGAGGTACATGAACAAAATGATCAGCAAGCACATAGTAGTAGCATGTCGGTCCTTCAGCCCGTTCCTCTGCAGCCGTAATAGCATCCTCGCTGCTGAGTATTATCTCTGTTTCAATGTTAAACCAAACAATAAGTTCTTCCTTTTGATTGATCACCAAGAATCGTCAAAATTCTGAATTTCCTCTAGCAAAAGATATCTTATACTTCTGGACATTTTTAGCTTGAAAAATAGGTTAATGAGATTCTTCAGAATGAAATTGGTATTACATTTTTTTATAGGTAAAGATTTCTGACATATGATAAAGAAACAACACAGATAGTCATATCTATTGACACATATTTTGTTGTACTGATACACCTTCATGCAATTTGATTTAATCCTTAAAAAGAGAAGAACACAAGGAAATGAAGAGAGTATATAATATTCACTATTCATTCAGAAGCCAGAGAATGAAAGTGAAAGGAAGGGGAGAACCAAGAAGCAAGTTCCTTATCCTCCACCACACCCCACCCCCCCACACCCCACCCCCCCCACCAAAAAAAAAAAAACCGTAAAAAC
>NW_017670545.1:400965-414889 GCF_001879085.1 Nicotiana attenuata
CCCCACCCCAAAAAACAAAAAAAAAAAAAAAAAGTAAAAGAAGCAAGAAGAAAGTGCATTCCCTTTGTTTGGGTTTGGAGAAAACAATTGAAAGGTGAGAAGAAAATAAGAATTTTCTTGTTTCAGAAAACTGAAAGTTCCTCTTTTTCTGACAAGGTTAGTACAAAGAAAATAAGACTCATATGTTTCAGACAAGCAAAAATTTGGTGGGGGCACAATGGGAAAAGAATTGCTTTGAAAGGTGATTCTTTTCATCTCTAGACCTTTTCTAGATTACTCTCCCACAAAATAGTGAATTGAGTCAGAAGAAACAAGATGATCATATCTTTCAAAATTGCTTTCCTCCTTTTTCCCCCCTAATGAACCAAACATGGGACGAGAAAATTGTGACCTTCCCTCGCTTTCACTTCCCTTTCCTAGTTTTCAAACAAAAGTTGAGGAAAAAGACAAGGTAAAAAATGTGAATACATAATCCATCTTCTATCACTAATTCATAAACCTTGGAACCTGAGAGATGTTTCAGAAAGTTCACGTTTAGGAGGAGGAGCTAGGGTGTCAACATGTGAGATTTGTTATAAGAAATCATTTAATCAAGATGTGGAAAAAAAACTTGTTTTCTGAGAAAAGAGTTTAGGGCCGGGCGGCGTAGATTATTATTTATCTCATTAAAAATAGAATCATAGTCCTTTCTTTAGTCTTACTGCCATACCCTTCTTACAAATTAAAGTGATTGAAGAGGATGAATATCACAGAGAGCTAAACAGATTTAGAGCCAGAATAGACGATTTTCACACGAGTAGAGTGAACACATGATAAAGGTATCCAAAGTTCATGAAGTTCCTATTGCAAAGTCTTCGACATCAACGATATTTCTTTGTTCTTTTACCCATCTCAAAGGAGTACAATGGCATAAACATTAGAATGAAGCCAGGGTATGAAACCGTAGAACTATTATTTCCTCTCTTTACAAAGAGAACAGAGGTTTCTTTTTACGAATAAATGTATTTCACCAAAGTTAGGCAACCAAAAAGGTGCTTCTTGCAAAGTTGACAAAACAAATACCCTAGAATAAATATAAGCCACAAAAGTTGGTTTTATATTTTCCCCAATGCTAAAGTTTTTCAGTGGACCAAGTTGAAAGTTCAGATAGAAGAAGTAAGCAGTCATGTGACTTTTCCTTTGTTTGATCATATGAAACTAGAAATGAATGCTTGATCCTCTGCTCACTTCAGCTTACTACTTGAGTTGATGCCAAAAAATTCTTACTACCTTGTTCACCACTTCTCCACTTAGGTTGTCAGTTACATTCTCAAGAAATTGATATGCACCGTCTTCTCCATCAAAACATCCCAAGGCAACTTCAATTTATCTTGGTGCTATACTTTCTCGATATGGGAATCTCTTGCTTAAATCCAGTTGTACTGTATAGGTCAGGTGATATTACATGGTGGCTATCGTTGTAGCAACTGCAAGGACATGACACTCTGTTCACTCTATTTTATTTGTGAAATTATCTTTCCTACTTTCTTAGCAGGCCCACAAGCTGTGGCTAGCATACTAACAATAATTCACCAACTGATGATTCTTCAGTTCCGATGTGAAGACTTTGGCTTCCATTTTTACTCTAGATTTTCTTCATTCGCCTTGTAGATACAACAACAACATACCCAGTATTATCCCACACCGTGGAGTCTGGGGAGGGTAGTGTGTACGCAGACCTTACCCCTACCTTGTGAGGATAGAGAGATTGTTTCCAATAGACCCTCGGCCCAGGAAAGAATAAGCACCACATTCATTCGCCTTGTAGATGTCTACATGAATTAACACGGAATGTACTAGTCAAAATATTACGTCTTCACTTAAACTATGCGATATACAAACTTTAGCACAATATTGCATTTGGGTGGGTCACTCAATTAGCTCTCTTTCCAGCATTGCCTGATATTAGTTATCTCACAATAGGCAGCGAACTTTTTATCGTTTGAAACCTCATATGAACAGTAATGGTACCCATCTTTAAATACCATCTCCTAAATGATATTAAATGAAATAGAGTATGTCGTACTCTAATATACTTAGACATATAGAGCACAACATCTACTAAAAGGGATCTAGAACAACTTTCAAACATAGCACCAAATTCCCCCCATGTGAAATATTTCGAAATAGTTCTTAATTAAAGACATCTTGCAAATGCAACTATCACACATCCATATATATGGTATAAATATGTAACAGAGTATAGCATCTCTGTGACTGATACGATACATTAAACAACTCTCAATATAGAAAAGAGCTTGATTAATGATCAGCTAATATTATACCACTACGTGCATGCAATGCTTTCAGTAATCAACTTCATTAAAGAGAAATTTACCATGCAGTAATAAGACCAATTGAAATTTAGAACCTTTAAGCAATAGCCTGTGCTAAGTATGTAGCTTTTTTTTTTCCAAGACTTTCCTGAAAGTATTCTCAGAAAAAATCACTACCTAAACTCATCAATGAAGTGCAGTTATAAGCTCTTCATATCAATCAGTTTACAAGAGAAGCAAAGAGAGGAAAAAACAGACTATATGGTTAGATCCATATATAGACAGGAACCATTATTCCAATCTATATTCCAAAGGTTCGACGAAAAGATAAAGGAACTAAAGATAAAGTTGATAACATTAACATCTACAAGGCCAATTTCATATATACTAAATGAAATGCAAAGTCATCATCAAGTTAACTTTCAAGACACACCGAGTACTTATAACCAAGTTTTGCCCAACTTTACCAATATATCCATAAAACATCCCAGATCTCTCCCCGCTCCCACTCCCCGAGCGCCATCTTAAATTACTCCTTGAGCTTCAGTCGTAAATACATATAATCACATAATTTAACACAGCTCCTTTTAACAACCAGGCAACTTCCACATTCAACTTTCAGACTTTATGTTGCTTATCGTGGCTCAATAAGGTTAATTGAGCATCACAATTTCGCTAAAGCACTCAACACATTTTAAAGCATTTCCAGTCGCAAGATATAATTAAGTAAAAATAAGTGTATTCTCTCCCCCAGCTTAAGCATTTAGATAAGACCGTCACACATTTCAACACTTCCTTGTCATATCTTTTTTTTTAAAGGTTAAACCACAAAAGGAATGTACAATGTAACAAAAGCCATAAATATTCACACAAAACACGAGTGAAAAACTTACTACATTTACCATGCCTTGCCACGCTTACAATCAATAAGTTAACTCATTGTACTCAATTAGATCTTTCTCGTTTGTTTTCCACATCACACGAATAGCGTCCATCATGTGCTTGATAAAAAGACAGAGTAATAACATTGCGTTACCTTTTGCTCGATCATCAACTTCCAAAGCTATATCAGCGAACAGCTCTTGCAACAAATTACGCCTCAGCGACGGCGAAGTCAATGCCTGAAACCAAAATTTGAGAAAATGCATAGAATTCAACAAACTCAACCAGTCAAATTAAAAACGTAAAATTAAAATTTCAAAAAAGGAAACACGCGCACAAAATCGAAGCATATACATACACGTTGAAGCTTCTTTTCAATCTCTTGGGTAAGAGCTGTGAGGTAAGCGGAGCTTCGAGCTGTTGAAACGGTAGCCATTGTTGATCCCGCTCGATTTCTTCAAAATATACGAACATTGAAGAAACGAAGAAAACAGAGGAATTGCCCTAATCCAGATAATTCTGGATTTTGGATCCAATGGAGGAATATCAACAATTAATTTTATATAAAGCTTTTATATCTGTAAATAAATAAACTTTACATTTACAGTGAGAGATTAATTTTAAAGTTAGGGAAGAAGCAGTAACTGAGACTTCATTAATAGATTTATTTTACCTTTGATTTGAAAGCTAAAGTGGCGTCGAAGGGAAGGAATAGGGAGAAGAAAAAAAAAAGCAATTATTATTTGAGCTATGTGTAGGTGGCGGGGCAGGGAAAGTAGTGGCTTATGCGGAAGGAAATGGGCACATGGCTTGTGGATTTTTTATACACGTGGGCTCTGCATTATTTGGATAATGCGAAATTGCGGGGTGAGAAAGATAAAATCCACCGATCTTTTCTCTCGTCACGCACACGCGCGCTTTTCTTTTCAAAAAGTGAGCGGTAAGGTTACTGATAACTGATGATTTATATCCTTTTTTTTTTCTCTCTACAAAATATAACACAATTAACTCATGTTGTATAACAGATAAAGAAGTTGAACATAAACTGCACTACAATAATGTGTAAGAGTAACACTACTATTGTTAATACCGATATTGTACGATAGTATTTTAGTGTATTAGAAAGGGCAGCCCGGTGATAAATATTAGTGGATTACTAGTAGTTAATATATGTGTTAATATAAGGATAAATCTTTTGAGATGTGAAGAATGTGACAAACACCTCTACTTGTTCGGTTTTGACATTTTGGTCTTTATATCTAACTAAGTTTCATCTATACACCTTTATTTGTTCAAACGTAATATTTTAAATCCTTCTGATTGTGTGTGTTCCTCAATCGTCTTATTGTATTATCCACGTCAGATAAAAATATTTCGTGTCATCATTTTTATTCACAAAAACTATTGTTAAAAAAAAAGGCGTGGCTTCCTAGCCACTTAAACTTGTATCGGTTTGTAAAGCCGATACATGAACTTATATTTTTTCCATTTGAACTCTTCAACTTGGCAAAATGAATACTAATAAACACATTTGACCATTGACCAATCCTATGTGGAAGTGACACAATTGACATGGCTAAATTTGTGTGCAAATCACGCTGCCAAGGCGCATGAATAGTTTTATTTTATTAAGAAAATATTAAAAATAGAATAAAATATAAATAAGAAAGAAAAAAGAAAAAGAAAAAAAGACCTTTCTCTCTCCCCTCCTCTTTTCCCCTCCCCTCTCACCTTTCTCATCTTCCCAAGCAAACTCCCCGTCCTGTAAATTTTTTCATTTTCTATCCTACTTTCCCTCCCCTTCCCCGTTTCTTTTTCCGTTTATCTTCCCCATTAACTAAGTGGCTCCTGCACAATTATGGCAAGCACAAATCTAAAATAGTCCAAATTGTTATGCGTTGATTTACAGGAAAAAGAAATGGGAATTGAAATTTCTAGATAATCTTATGTCGTTTTCGTGAATTTCGGAAGCATCAACTTGTCTCAAACTTCCAACAACTGCCTAGGTCAATACGAGAAGATATCGAGGGCGAGGTCCGGTCGGATTGAGCTCTCAAGGATTCATTTACGGCAGCTGGTGTGAACCCGGGTATGAGATTGTTGATCCGTGATTCGAACTGTTTTTCTAATGGAGTTTGGGTTCGGGTTCAAGGGGTAGGGTTTGTGAGTTCATCGGAGGAGGACGGTGGTTGGGATGTTAGGGTTTCTGCAAGGCGATCAGCGGCAGAGGAGCTGGAGATAGGGCGGCAGAGGAGCTGGAGATAGGGCGGAGAGATAGGGAGGAGAAGAGAGAGGTAATTATCGGCCGGCGTACAGACACCCGCATTTGCAGTACCGGAGAGAAGTGACAAGGATGGATGAGGTTTGGAGTTGTTGGTGGACTATTTGTTGTGTATGGTGGAGAAAAAAGATAAAGAAAAAGAAATTTGTTATAAATATAATTATATTTATGGTGAATGTCTATATTTAGAGAGATACTAGGGTTCATTGCTTGGTGGCTAAGTCACCCTCTCCCTATAAATAGAGGGTTATATTCCATTGTAATTCATCCCAAATCAATAAGAATCCTCTCCCTTTCTCTGCAATACTCTTCTTCTTCTTTTATTATTTTATAACACGTTATCAGCACGAGACTCTAACCAATTGTGTAGAAGTTTTGGGATGGAGCATAATGATTGTCAATTGTTCCATGTACATCCTTCATGATTAAATTCTGGATTTAAGGTAAGTATTTTACTTTATTTTTCTCTTTTAAATTCTTCATATTCTATAATTTGATTTTATATATAAGCAAAGACAACAAAGTTTGATTATAACTCTAATGGAGTTTGTAAGAAATTATAACCACCTGAAGTGGTAAAAATTCTATGTCTTGCCATGATCAAAGTCATGTATGATCGTGAGCACAAGAAGTGAAAATTCGTCCCATTGAATTTGCTCCATTCTCATTCCCTTAAGAGAATGTGATAGCAATATGTGATAAGTCTGAAAGAAGACAAAATTATTACCGAGAAGGTATCAATGGATGTGGACGTGGCAATAGACGAAATTATAATCGTCATCATTGTGATAATGAGAATAATAAGGATTCTCAAAATAATCTTTCACTCTGTGAAAGTAATATTTGTCATCGATTTGACATGAGATTTTATTAAGCACATATAGATGATTATGGTCCATTCATGATGTGAATGTGACAACATCTGATTTATGAATACATATTCATTCTTCAAAGAATATGAACGTGCTAGTGGTAGTGAATATACCGCACTCATCTCTAAACGGAGGTTTGAGATGATATAAGAATGGTATGAATGATCATTGGTCACGTACCTATTGTACGCCAAAATATTTTGGCATTATGATTATTAAAAGACAACGGTAATGCAAGAAACATATCTTGCATATAATTTTGACCATAACCATAATGGTATAACTTTCTCTTTAAAAGAGATATTCACCTTATGGGTGTTGATGAATATGTGGTACTACAAAATTAATTGAGAACTCTGCAAGAGCCAATTATACTATTTTGGAGAAACACAATTGATTACCAATGAGGTATTGTGTTGTAGTAAGTCTCAAGGAAACTTATTCAGTTTCTAAAGTATACGCGAAAGCGGTTGATTATATTGAGACTATAAATAAAGGAAAGATTTAATATCTTCTATTACTACAACTTGTAGCGGGGTAATATGTATGTGAAAAGCTACCCGCTTTATTCTCCAATTTGTACTACATAAACAAAAGAATACCACAATGAAGTGGATATTTATTGATATAAAAACCCATATCATAATAAACTTGGAGTTTATTCATAATTGCACACATCATGGTGTAAACATGAAGTTTATCAATATTGATAATTTATCCAGTTGACATAATTGGTTTAGCCATGTTAATTCAAGTATGATGTGCAAAAATAAAAGAGAATTCACATGGGTAAATATTAAAGAACTAGAAAGTTCTTTACGAATTCTCTTACATTGCTTGTTCTCATTAATTAATAGACCAATTAAAATTGGGATTGAATCCCATGAATGCTGGAAATATCAAAGGTGAATATGGGCCCATTCACCAGCCATGTATACCACATAAGATGCATCTATGAGATGGTTACATGTACGATTATTAATAACCTGCAACATGGTATTTTTGCGAGGTAACTTGCTCACAATTAATTTCGAGCATAATTTCCAGATTTGCTATTCAAGAAGTTCATCTTGATAAGTTGGTTTACATCACAGTTGGTTTAGCAAAATNNNNAAAAAAAAAAAAAAAACTAAAAGAAGCAAGAAGAAAGTGCATTCCCTTTGTTTGGGTTTGGAGAAAACAATTGAAAGGTGAGAAGAAAAAAAGAATTTTCTTGTTTCAGAAAACTGAAAGTTCCTCTTTTTCTGACAAGGTTAGTACAAAGAAAATAAGACTGATATGTTTCATACAAAAGCAAAAATTTGGTGGGGGCACAATGGAAAAAGGAATTGCTTTGAAAGGTGATTCTTTTCATCTCTAGACCTTTTCTAGATTACTCTCCCACAAAATAGTGAATTGAGTTCGAAGAAACAAGATGATCATATCTTTCAAATTTGCTTTCCTCCTTTTCCCCGCCCAATGAACCAAACATGGAACGAGAAAACTGTGACCTTCCCTCGCTTTCACTTCCCTTTCCTAGTTTTCAAACAAAAGTTGTGGAAAAAGACAAGATAAAAAATGTGAATACAAAATCCATCTTCTATCACTAATTCATAAACCTTGGAACCTAACTAAGAGATGTTTCAGAAAGTTCAGGTTTAGGAGGAGGAGCTAGGGTGTCAACATGTGAGATTTGTTATAAGAAATCATTTAATCAAGATGTGGAAAAAAACTTGTTTTCTGAGAAAAGAGTTTAGGCCGGGCGGTGGCGGGGGGGGGGGGGGGGATAGATTATTATTTATCTCATTAAAAATATAATCATAGTCCTTTCTTTAGTCTTACTGCCATACCCTTCTCACAAATTAAAGTGATTGAAGAGGATGAATATCACAGAGAACTAACAGATTTAGAGCCAGAATAGACGATTTTCACACGAGTAGAATGAACACATGATAAAGGTATCCAAAGTTCATGAAGTTCCTATTGCAAAGTCTTCGACATCAACGATATTTCTTTGTTCTTTTACCCATCTCAAAGGAGTACAATGGCATAAACATTAGAATGAAGCCAGGGTATGAAAACCGTGAAACTATTATTTCCTCTCTTTACAAAGAGAACAGGGGTTTCTTTTACGATAAATGTATTTCACTAAAGTTAAGCAACCAAGAAGGTTGCTTCTTGCAAAGTTGAAAAAAAAAAACCCCTGTAATAAATATAAGACAGAGTAATAACATTGCGTTACCTTTTGCTCGATTCATCAACTTCCAAAGCTATATCAGCGAACAGCTCTTGCACAAATTACGCCTCAGCGACGGCGAAGTCAATGCCTGAAACCAAAATTTGAAAAATGCATAGAATTCAACAAACTCAACCAGTCAAATTAAAAACGTAAATTAAAATTTCAAAAAAGGAAACACTGCGCACAAAATCGAAGCATATACATACACGTTGAAGCTTCTTTTCAATCTCTTGGGTAAGAGCTGTGAGGTAAGCGAGCTTCGAGCTGTTGAAACGGTAGCCATTGTTGATCCCGCTCGATTTCTTCAAAATTTACGAACATTGAAGAAACGAAGAAAACAGAGGAATTGCCCTAATCCAGATAATTCTGGATTTTGGATCCAATGGAGGAATATCAACAATTAATTTTATATAAAGCTTTTATATCTGTAAATAAATAAACTTTACATTACAGTGAGAGATTAATTTTAAAGTTAGGGAAGAAGCAGTAAACTGAGACTTCATATTAAAGATTTTTTTACCTTTGATTTTGAAAGCTAAAGTGGCGCTCGAAGGGAAGGAATAGGGAGAAGAAAAAAAGCAATTATTATTTGAGCTATGTGTAGGTGGCGGGGCAGGGAAAGTAGTGGCTTATGCGGAAGGAAATGGGCACAATGGCTTGTGGATTTTTATACACGTGGGCTCTGCATTATTTGGATAATGCGAAATTGCGGGGTGAGAAAGATAAAAATCCACCGATCTTTTTCTCTCGTCACGCACACGCGCGCTTTTCTTTTCAAAAAGTGAGCGGTAAAGGTTACTGATAACTGATGATTTATCTCCTTTTTTTTTTCTCTCTACAAAATATAACACAATTAACTCATGTTGTATAACAGATAAAGAAGTTGAACATAAACTGCACTACATAATGTGAAGAGTAACACTACTATTGTTAATACCGATATTGTACGATAGTATTTTAGTGTATTAGAAAGGGCAGCCCGGTGATAAATATTAGTGGATTACTATAGTTAATATATGTGTTAATATAAGGATAAATCTTTTGAGATGTGAAGAATGTGACAAACACCTCTACTTGTTCGGTTTTGACATTTTGGTCTTTATATCTAACTAAGTTTCATCTATACACCTTTATTGTTCAAACGTAATATTTTAAATCCTTCTGATTGATGTGTGTTCCTCAATCGTCTTATTGTATTATCCACGTCAGATAAAAATATTTCGTGTCATCATTTTTATTCACAAAAACTATTGTTAAAAAAAAAGGCGTGGCTTCCTAGCCACTTAAACTTGTATCGGTTTGTAAAGCCGTATACTGAACTTATATTTTTTCCATTTGAACTCTTCAATTGGCAAAATGAATACTAATAAACACATTTGACCATTGACCAATCCTATGTGGAAGGACACAATTGACATGGCTAAATTTGTGTGCAAATCACGCTGCCAAGGCGCATGAATTGTTTTTATTAAGAAAATATTAAAAAATAGAATAAAATATAAATAAGAAAGAAAAAAGAAAAGAAAAAAAAGACCTTTCTCTCTCCCCTCCTCTTTCCCCTCCCCTCTCACCTTTCTCATCTTCCCAAGCAAACTCCCCGTCCTGTAAATTTTTTCATTTTCTATCCTACTTTCCCTCCCCTTCCCCGTTTCTTTTTCGTTTATCTTCCCCATTAACTAAGTGGCTCCGCACAATTATGGCAAGCACAAATCTAAAATAGTCCAAATTGTTATGCGTTGATTTACAGGAAAAAGAAATGGGAATTGAAATTTCTAGATAAATCTTATGTCGTTTTCGTGAATTTCGGAAGCATCAACTGTCCAAACTTCCAACAACTGCCTAGGTCAATACGAGAAGATATCGAGGGCGAGGTCCGGTCGGATTGACTCTCAAGGATTCATTTACGGCAGCTGGTGTGAACCCGGGTATGAGATTGTTGATCCGTGATTCGAACTGTTTTTCTATGGAGTTTGGGTTCGGGTTAAGGGGTAGGTTTGTGAGTTCATCGGAGGAGGACGGTGGTTGGGATGTAGGGTTTCTGCAAGGCGATCAGCGGCAGAGGAGCTGGAGATAGGGCGGCAGAGGAGCTGGAGATAGGGCGGAGAGATAGGGAGGAGAAGAGAGAGTAATTATCGGCCGGCGTACAGACACCCGCATTTTGCAGTACCGGAGAGAAGTGACAAGGATGGATGAGGTTTGGAGTTGTGTGACTATTTGTTGTGTATGGTGGAGAAAAAAGATAAAGAAAAAGAAATTTGTTATAAATATAATTATATTTATGTGAATGTCTATATTTAGAGAGATACTAGGTTCATTGCTTTGGTGGCTAAGTCACCTCTCCCTATAAATAGAGGGTTATATTCCATTGTAATTCATCCCAAATCAATAAGAATTCCTCTCCCTTTCTCTGCAATACTCTTCTTCTTCTTTATTATTTTATAACACGTTATCAGCACGGACTCTAACCAATTGTGTAGAAGTTTTGGGATGGAGCATAATGATTGTCAATTGTTCCATGAACTTCCTTCATGATTAAATTCTGGATTTAAGGTAAGTATTTTACTTTATTTTTCTCTTTTAAATTCTTCAATTCTATAATTTGATTTTATATACAAGCAAAGACAACAAAGTTTGATTATAACTCTAATGGAGTTTGTAAGAAATTATAACCACCTGAAGTGGTAAAATTTCTATGTCTTGCCATGATCAAAGTCATGTATGATCGTGAGCACAAGAAGTGAAAACCCGTCCCATTGAATTTGCTCCATTCTCATTCCCTTAAGAGAATGTGATAGCAATATGTGATAAGTCTGAAAGAAGACAAAATTATTACCGTGAAGGTATCAATGGATGTGGACGTGGCAATAGACGAAATTATAATCGTCATCATTGTGATAATGAGAATAATAAGGATTCTCAAAATAATCCTTCACTCTGTGAAGTAATATTTGTCATCGATTTGACATGAGATTTTATTAAGCACATATAGATGATTATGGTCCATTCATGATGTGAATGTGACAACATCTGATTTATGAATACATATTCATTCTTCAAAGAATATGAACGTGCTAGTGGTAGTGAATATACCGCACTCATCTCTAAACGGAGGTTTGAGATGATATAAGAATGGTATGAATGATCATTGGTCACGTACCTATTGTACGCCAAAATATTTTGGCATTATGATTATTAAAAGACAACGGTAATGCAAGAAACATATCTTGCATATAATTTTGACCATAACCATAATGGTATAACTTTCTCTTTAAAAGAGATATTCACCTTATGGGTGTTGATGAATATGTGGTACTACAAAATTAATTGAGAACTCTGCAAGAGCCAATTATACTATTTTGGAGAAACACAATTGATTACCAATGAGGTATTGTGTTGTAGTAAGTCTCAAGGAAACTTATTCAGTTTCTAAAGTATACGCGAAAGCGGTTGATTATATTGAGACTATAAATAAAGGAAAGATTTAATATCTTCTATTACTACAACTTCTAGCGGGGTAATATGTATGTGAAAAGCTACCCGCTTTATTCTCCAATTTGTACTACATAAACAAAAGAATACCACAATGAAGTGGATATTTATTGATATAAAAACCCATATCATAATAAACTTGGAGTTTATTCATAATTGCACACATCATGGTGTAAACATGAAGTTTATCAGTATTGATAATTTATCCAGTTGGCATAATTGGTTTAGCCATGTTAATTCAAGTATGATGTGCAAAAATAAAAGAGAATTCACATGGGTAAATATTAAAGAACTAGAAAGTTCTTTACGAATTCTCTTACATTGCTTGTTCTCATTAATTAATAGACCAATTAAAATTGGGATTGAATCCCATGAATGCTGGAAATATCAAAGCTGAATATGGGCCCATTCACCCACCATGTATACCACATAAGATGCATCTATGAGATAGTTACATGTGCAATTAGTATTAACCCGCAACCTGGCCGGTGTGTGCGAGGTAACTTGCTCAATAATTTAATTTCGAGCATAATTTTCAGATTTCCTATTCAAGATAGTTTATCTTGATAAGCTGGTTTACATCACAGTTGGTTTAGCAAAATAATTTATTGAGTGCCTCCACTTAATGCTAAACTATTGCTTATGAGAACTAAGTTATATATATCAGTTTGATATAGGTTATATACGAAAGTATATTACATTATCCCCTCACAAGTGGTTCAGGGTCAGGAACCAAATAATTCCATCTTATTATTATATTATTGATGTGCGGTATATATTTTGATTAACACCATAACGCACAAAGATGATGAAGCAAGTTAGTTTTTCTAACATGATGGGGAGAGATGATAACAGTTGAGAAAAAGTTATATGGAATGAATTATCATTTATACATCTAGATCCCCGAATAAAATAATATGAACTTGAAGTTCATAAAAAGGATAATTCATGTGCAATTTATTGCAAAGCATGCCAGTGCATTTGCTGACCAAAAGAAAGTAACTATATTCTCATTGCAAATGCTCATATTAAGTCCTAGAAGGACAAAGTCTATGGTACGCTTATAGCATACAAACAAATCGATTTCAAATAAAACTTCTTGATAAAGAAGATGAGCAAATGATCAAAACAATCATAATAAAGGAGGCAAGTGATCTAGAAGATCACATGACATAACGCTTCATAAAATCTCATGAAAGATTCAGGTACCTGAATATATGAATGAAGAGATCTCTATGTTATGTCTTTATGAAAAAATATTGAAACTGATATAAAATGTTTGTCGACGACATCTATGATAGCGCTAAATATATATATGAGCATCTTAAGTCTAGAGAAATAATTCAAGTAGAATTGGTTTCATATGAAAGACATGTAGTTTTGGAACTGCAGTTCAAACACTTAAAGTATATAAAGTCAATGATATGTGCAATAAGCTTTCGATATCTTATATGTCTAGCATGACATGAAAACTTGATATGCATCTAAAGTCTACTATATGACTTATATGACTTAACTTATATGACAATCCTTGAAGGATTTAAATCGCTTGAAGCATATACAATTCTTGATCTTGATGTACTACTTCCTCAGTGCAATTTGTGCACAAATGTATCTAGCTATAACTATAGGCATGATAATATGATACCAAGAGTTTTCACCTCTATCTGAAGATATTGAACTGACGATTCTAACAAGATCATATGAAGACAATCCATCTCTATCAAGAATGATGATTTCAAGGTGCAATATATTCATTCAAGTTAATATAGCTGATTTGTTCATCAAATATCTACCAAAGATCTTTTGAAGATGGTGCACAAGATTGGAATGCAAAGGCTCAAGGATGTGAAGTGATGCTCTCATG
>NW_017670545.1:414914-427886 GCF_001879085.1 Nicotiana attenuata
AGGGGGAGTTAATACGCGTTGTACTCTTTTTCCCTTACAAGGTTTTGTCCCACTGGGTTTTCCTTGCAAGGTTTTTAACGAGGCAACCAAAAGGCGTATTGTAGATATGTGTACTGTTTTTCCTTCTCTAGAATTTTTTTCCCATTGGGTTTTCTTTTAGTTAAGGTTTTAACGAGGCACATTATCTGTTGAATAGACATTCAAGGGGGAGTGTTATAAATATAATTATATTTATGGTGAATATCTATATTTAGAGAGATACTAGGGTTCATTGCTTGGTGGCTAAGTCACCCTCTCCCTATAAATAGAGGATTTTATTCCATTGTAATTCATTCCAAATCAATAAGAATCCTCTCCCTCTACTTTTCTCTGCAATACTCTTCTTCTTCTTTTATTATTTTATAACAAAATTAATTTTTTTGAAGATTAATCTTTTTTTAATATTATAGGACCCACAAATCCACATGTCATATAACAAAGACCAAACATGTGACATGACATTCATGTTAGAGCGATTTAGCGAACACGTTCAACAGAAAATGTTTATTAGTATTCATTCCTTCAAGTTGATGTGTTCAAATGGAAAAAATATAAGTTCATGTATCGGCTTTACAAACCGGTACAAGTTTAAGGGGCCATGAAGCCATTACGCCTAAAAAAAAAAGTTGATTCCTAAAGTATTCTCTTCAAGCACCTTCACGCCTTCCTCTGTCTGAAAATCAGCCCTCTGTCATTTGAGAACCAAAATTCATTCTCATATTCTCTTTCATTTCTAAACCAAAATCCATCATTTGTCTTTCTAAATGTTTGGAAAACCAAATCAGCCGGTTTTCCATAGAAGTTCAGTGAACACTTCATGTTGTTCATTTTCACTGAAATCAAAAATAATAAAAGTATCCAATTCAACCTGCGTAAATTCGCTGCATAATACCTTCGGATCTTGACCCCCAAAAAAGAAAAAGAAAAAAGACCATAGACAAGAACGACCAAGAAAAAAGGTAGAAAAATCCATAGCGACCCCTCGTCCATTTTTTTCTCTTTCTTACCAGGGCCGACTCCAACCCTATGTGGAGTAAGACGTGTGCCTTAGGCCCCCAAATTTAGGGAGCCCCATTTTTAAAAAATATAGGTTTATAGGTATTTCAATAATAATATTTAGTATTTTTAATACAGAATTAGAGTTTTTAATATAAAGAAAATAAATTTTTTTAGTATATAAATAAAATAATAATTTGACTTACTTAAAAATGTGTAGATGAATAGTTTTCATAACTTTTAGTTTTTCATTTTTTCTGCTTCATTAAAAAATTTCTCTCTCTTCCTTAATTTGTCCAAGTCAATCTTTTTTTTTTCCAATCTCTTCATATTTCAAAAAATCCTATATATATTTTATGTTTCTCTTTGATATTCTTACTCACTTCTTTCTCCAAAATTTTATTATTCACTTTCTTTCTCCAAGATTTCATTACACACTTTCTTTCTCCAAGATTTTACTAGTTCAAGTGTTCAGCAATACTTTTATGCTTCTAATAGTTCTATACTTCTATTGCTTTGTAATATCTTATCTAAAATCGGCAATATCTTAAGAAAGATTAGATAGGTTGACTATATTATCAATCGAGCAAGGATTATTAGAGAAAATCAATTATACAAAAAATATTAACAACTTTATATCTCAAAAAGTTAGAAGAATAGACTTCAAATAAAAAGATATCTTATAACTTTTTAAAATTTTTTAGGCCTCATATTAAACTTTGGCTTTAGGCCGTGTATGTCCTTGAGCCTCCCCTATTTCTTACTTTCGGAAATAATGTCAAAAATCCAACTCCTCTATAAAGTAGACCTTTAATTAGTAAACAAAAACCTTCAAATAAACGAAAAATCAAAATCACATCTCCTAAATCAAGTCACCAGAAAATCCACCATTTTAAAAAACGTATATCTGAATTTTATTTTTGACAAAAAATCCTTCTATTGCTGCCTATATTCAACTTTGATTTTGAGGTTAGTTGGAAGAGACAAGGAAGAGGAGAAAGTGTTGGAAAAATTACCCCCACAGAAATAATATTTACGGTATACGATTGTTATAAATACAAATTTTTAAAATACAATAACCAACGGTAATAATAAGAGAAACAAGGACACCTGATTTTACGTGGAAGACCCTTCTGAATAAAGAAAAAACTACGGCCCTAGAGGAGAAATTGATTTTACTATAGCAAGGATTTTACAATTTGTGGTACCAAGTAAAATACTCCAAGACCACTAAACATTCAAAAGAAATAACCCTCTTTTGATTTTTCTACCTCACTACAATACCACTCAAACTCTCTATATTTTTTCTCACATAGTATTTTGCTTCTTACTCTGTAAATCACCCCCTTTCTCTTTGTTTGGTGTGTTTAACAATTGAGAACAAGACACCTATTTATAGTGCTTAGGATTGCTTCATTGATGTCATCAATGCTGTCATGTTACTGGCAAAAGTCAAATATTGATTGTTAAACTAAGGAAATATTTGTCATAAAATCTTCCTTACTATTCCTTTAGTTGGCTTGACATTTCAAAGCAAAAGGAAGATGTCTTCCTTTCACATGGGATGGACCCATCAAATCTTCCCCTCCAGTCCCATACACCTGAATGAGGTATCTCCAGTTTCTCATATAGAGCTCATTGACAAGTTCTTTGCATCGCTCGAACTTGTCTCTTGGTATCGTCTTGGTCAACATATCAGCAGGATTTTCACTCGTGTGAATCCTTTTGACTTATAAAGATTCGCTTTCCACCTGCTCACGAATCTCACATCGATATGCTTTGTTCTTAGATGTTACATGGAGTTCTCAAGCCTATTGCACTTTGACTGTCACAATAGATGACATACTCCTTTTGATGCAATTCCAACTCTTGAAGAAACCGCTTCAGCCATACCATCTCCTTGGCTCTTATCGGAGGACCTCGAGATGAATCGACCCAAAGCGGCTATGCGCCCGGTTAACCTTTGAACGACCTTGACATTGTCCACAACTGTGCGCCCGGTTAACCTTTGAACGGCCTTGACATTGTCCACAACTGTGATGTCCTCGATGACCTTGATCTTATCAGGAGTAATCTCGATTCCCCGATTGGACACCATGAATCCGAGGAATTTACTGGACCCAACTCCGAATGCGCATTTCTCCGGGTTCAGCTTCATATTGTATTTCTTCCATATGTTGAAGGTTTCCTGCAAATGTTTCAAATGGTCCTCTGCTCGTAGGGACTTAACTAACATATCGTCCATGTAAACCTCCATTCATCTTCCTATTTTCTCTTTGAACATCCGATTTACTAGGCGTTGGTAAGTGGCACCGGTGTTTTTAGTCTGAATGGCATTACGTTATAGCAATAGGTACCACTTAGTGATGAAGGACGTTTTTTCATGGTCGCCCGGGTCCATCCGAATTTGGTTGTACCCAGAATAGTCATCGAGAAAACTGAAGATCTCGTGGCCCTCCGTCGCATCGATCATGCGATCGATGTTAGGCAAATGGAAAAAGTCCTAGGGGCATTCCTTATTCAAGTTTTTGTAGTCTACACTTATTCTTAATATATTTCCCTTTTTAGGGACTACCACTACGTTTGCTAACCAATCCGGGTACTTAACCTCCCGAATGCACCCTATTTTAATGAGTTTAGATACCTCGTCTTTGATGAATGCATGTTTGACTTCGAACTGAGGCCTCCTTTTATGTTTGACTAGGTGGAACTTCGGATCCAGGCTCAGCTTGTGAGTAGTTATTTCCGGCGGGATCCCTGTCATATCGAGGTGGGACTAAGCAAAATAATCTATGTCAGCTATAAGGAATTTAATGAGTTTTTTCATGAGCTCGAGATTTAACCCCGTGCCCAGGTATACCTTACGATCGGGAAGGTGCTTGATCAATACCACTTGCTCCAGTTCTTCGACCGTAGATCTGGTGGCGTCGGAATCGTCTGGGACCATGAAAGATCTGGGGACTCCCTAGTCGTTGTCCTCACCCGTCCCCTGCTTATCTGGTTCGATCGGGGCCGGTGTCAGTGATTTCTATTTGGTTTCCCCCTTGGAGACCGAACTCGAACCCTTTGATGTTGAAAGTGCAGATATCGGGACCACCTCGTCGACCACGAATATCTCCTTTGCGACCGATTTCTCTCCGTAAACTATTTTAATTCCTCCGCCTGGTGTTGGGAATTTCAATGCCTGGTGTAGTATAGAGGGTACTTCTCTCATGTTGTGAATCCACGGCCTCCCGAATAGAGCATTGTATCTCATATCTCCTTCGATCACGTAGAACTTTATTTCCTGAATGGTTCCGGCGTTGTTCACCGGCAAGGTAATCTCCCCTTTTATTGGTCTCACATGCCATGTTGAATCCGTTTGGAACACGGACTGCAGGCACAATTTGGTCTTGTAAGCCCAGCTGCTCTACGACCCTCGATCAGATGATATTGGCCGAGCTACCTGGATCAATTAACACACGCTTAACTCGAGATTTATTTATGAGCACAAATATTACCAGTGCGTCATTGTGTGGTTGCACGATACCTTCAGCGCCCTCATCGTTGAAGGATACGGTTCCCTCTAGCACATAATCTCGAGTCCGTTTTTCCCTTGTTATGGACACTTTGGTGCGTTTTAACATCGGTCCCTAGGGGACGTCGACTCCACTAATGATCATGTTAATTACGTACTGAGGTTCCTCCTACCCGATCTGCTTATTGGATTCCCTATTCCTGAAATGATTTTTGGCTCGATCATTCAGGAACTATTGGAGGTGTCCGTTGTTGAATAACCGGGATACTTCCTTTCTCAGTTGTCGGCAATCCTGTGGCCGTGGGTGCCATGATACTTACACATTAGGTTGGGGTCCCTTTGGGCAGGATCGGACTGTAAAGGTTGAGGTCACTTGGTGTCCTTGATGCGTCCGATGGAAGACACGATGGCAGCGACATCGACGTTGAAGTTGTACTCCGATAACCTCGGTGCTTCCTTAGGCCCGATGGGCCTATTGAACCGTTTTTGCTCATGAGTCCCCAATTATTTTATCTTCGATCGCTTATCCTTTCACTTCTCATAGGGTTTCGTCCAGACCCACTACCGATCCGATCACCATTGTATGGTTGATACCGATCTCTATTTGATCTTTGTTCAAGATCGTCTCTTTTGGATCCGTCACTAGCTCTGACAGGATAAACGGGCCCGGAAGGGGCCCAAGATGATCATCTTCGACCCTAATTTTTGATTGATACCGGTTATGCTCATCCGCCCAAGTTACAACCGGATATTCTATCAGATTTTGCTTCAATTGTTGCGAAGTCAACGAGCTTCGAGTATTGAGTCCTTGGGTGAAGGCTTAAACGGCCCAATCGTCTGCTACCGGAGGTAGGTCCATTCGTTCCATTTGAAACCTTGACACGAACTCCTTAAACATCTCGTTATCTCTTTGATCTACATTGAAGAGGTTTGACTTCCTGGTCTCGACCTTGATGGCACCAGCAAGCGCTTTTACAAAAGCATCTGCAAGAATAGCAAATGAGTCAATAGAATTGGGGGTAAGTTGTGATACCATATCATAGCTCCTTTTGACAAGGTCTCTCCGAACTTCTTCAGCAGGACGGATTCGATCTCATCATCTTCCAAGTCGTTACCCTTGATGGCGCACGTGTAGGAGGTCACATGTTCATTTGGGTCAGTTGTTCCGTTGTACTTGGGAATTTCGGGCATGCAGAACTTCTTTGGGATCGGCTTCGGAGCTGCGCTCGGAGGGAAATGTTTTTGAACTAAACTTTTGGAATCTAGGCCTTTCAATATCGGTGGTGCTCTTGGGATTTGGTTGACTCTGGAGTTGTAGGTCTCTAACTTTTTGTCGTTAGCTTCGATTTTCTTTTCTCCCGTTTCTGCCCGTTTTGTCAATTCCTAGAGCATCTTGATTATGTCAGGGTTGGTCCCGTATTCAGCTCGACTTGGCCTATCTGCGTCTGGTTTATTTCTGCGAGTATTTTCCAGGGATGGTTCGGGTTCTGCATTTGGGTTATCGCTTCCTGTTGAGCCTGTAGCATTTCGAAGATCACTCGCAAGTTGATCCCATCTCCTTTACCGTCATGTGTATTTTGGGCTTCCGATCGAAAACCCCCTTCCCCGCGGAAACTGTTCGTAAGATCGATAGGCAAATTCACATTGATGGCCACATGTGAATTAGCGTCAATCGGATCCGCAGCCGGAAGTCCGTCGGAATCGGCATGGGGCACCTCGTTACTGGGTACCATATTGTTTTTCTCGCCATGGTAGCCGGATTCAGCATTCATGTTTAGAGGGGCAGATTGGGAGTTCGACATTTTAAATTTTGACCTGAAATTAAAGACACTTCAAAGAACAAGTGGAAATAGAGTGTGTTATGAAAATTTGTATCAAATTGCCACTATTATCCTTAGCCCCACGGTGGACGCCAAACTATTTACCCTAAAAACGGATAACAATTAAATTTGTAAGTGATTTTAAGGATACGTGGATTTATCCAACACAGACGATAAAGATTGCTAGAATAAACAGATAAGATGTATAATAGATTATCAAACCATTTGAAAATAAAGAGGGGGGGGGGATGATTTTGGACTCAAGGGCAGCCTCAATGAGGTATCCGTCTTCGATACCGGGCTTATAATAATGAAACACTAATCAACTACGTAAGAATTTTGAATGAAAGAAAAATAATAGTATATTGCTTTGGTATGCGTGTTACAATATCTTTAATGAATAATTAGACCCCCTTTATATAGTAGGGGAATCCTACTCTAGGTACAATTTCATAAAAGGTAAAAGATCTTTTGTGTAACTAATCACCGATACGTGTCGAGATCCACGCCGTGATATCCGGCCGGTCACGGAGATTACGACCTACTGTTGGTCGGCTTGGTTGCCTGACAACGTTCTCCGAAGCCTTTTAGGATTTGGAACGATCCCGGATCATGATCCCGATATTCTCGAGGGTGGGCGTCATGCCCCAGGATTCTGACTCGATGAGACCCTTGCCTCGATTCTGGTCCCTTGTCATCATGTCTTTAGCTCAATTTATCTTATCGGAGACAGGAGTGTAGCATGAGCTCGGTTTCACCCGTATAATATAATATATATATATATATATATATATATATATATATATATATATGTGTGTGTGTGTGTGTGTGTAAAATCAATTCTAATTAAGATGAGGATAATACCGATAAAAACTCGGGTATGGGATATCACGAAAATGAAGATGATGACTTTGAAATGAGCTTTGATTCAGTGGCTATGCATAAGTTAGATACATGAAAAAGGAAATAAGGGACATAAAGATGAAGAATAGTAAGAGAGAACAGACATAAAGATGGAGAATAGTAGTAATGAGAAGACATAAAGGTGAATACTTAAAAAGGAGTGGAATGAAGAGATGAGGTATGTCCGAAAGATCAAATCAATAATTGAAGAAAATGGCAAATAAAAAGGATATATATATATATATATATATATATATATATATATATATATATATATATATATATATATATATATATAATCAAGTATAATTTGTGTCTAATTATTTATACCCATAAAAAAAATAAACAGAAAATCTAATCGGCTATTTGTGTAGGATTATGACACCATGGTGGTGGGAGGAGGTTAGGCAGATCCCAACAGTATATTAACATCCTGAAAACATATAAAAGGGGGACAATAATGGGATGCTTCACCTCTCCAAATACCATGTAGGTTGGGCATGCCCAACTCTCTATATAACAAGGGGCACATATACAATCAGCCAACTAATAAAATAAAATAAAAAATCCCCTCCATCTTAACAAGCAAAAAAACTAATGTTTGGTATGTTTGAAGCTGAAATTAGGCATTATCTGTCTTATATATGCTCCTCTAGGCAGTGACTGAACACCAACATTAGTTCAGCAATTAAAAGATCCTGCGATGCACCTTCATACTTGGACGAAACATATGCAAGTTCATTTTCTTCCTTGTATTATATTGGGCTTTGTAAATTGTAATTATGTTAGCTCCTGTATGATATCCTTCATTTGTGTAATTGTATCTTGAATCCACGTTGCGTTTATGAGTTCGAGTGGTCACATTATTAGGTACAGAAGTGTTAATGGCCATTTTGAGATGAGTACTGTAATTGATCAAACGCCTATCATGTAAAAAAGAATCTTCACATTTATAACCGGTTAGCAAATTGGCATTAACTTAGGTCCCGTTTGACCATGAGTTTTGCCAAAATAAATTTGAGATTTATTTTCAAAACTCATGTTTGGCCATAAATTTTGCCCATATTTTGGCCAAATCCCAAATCTCAAATCTCAAATCCCAAAATCAGCTATATTATATACATATTTTTCCAAAATAAAGTTGGAAAGTATGTTTTGAAAACGTATGTCCAAACACATTTTCATCTTCAAACTAAACTTCACCCAAATCAGATTTTTCAAAATAAATTTGAAATCTATGGCCAAACGCTAGCTTAAAATTATCAAGCTAGGGCATTTACTGAAAAAACTAGTTGGCGTAGCCACTTTTAGGCTCCTTCTATTAAAAGTTTGGCCGCCTTTTCAAATGCATTGGCAACATAGCTACCGGTCAAACTTCTGTAAGAAGCTCAACAAAACCACTAGCCAGATCTAACTTTGAAGAAACTTTTCACAAACATTTTGGCTGTGTTTTAATCTCCATCATTTATATACAACAGAAGGGAAAAAAAAGAAAAAAAAAGAAGAAGAGGAGATTCATGGTAGCAACTCATGATGTGGAATGAGGTCTACTTATCATTTCAAAGATATTTGTAAATCCAGAATTCCTTTCAGAGATGTAACAGAACTTCAAAGAAGCAAGGCACAAATATATTTCACAAATGCGGACACAAAATGAGGTAGATGAAAGAAAAAGGGAAGAGAGTAAGTTTCTATAAGGAGATTTAACTAACACACACTACAAAAACAAGCTCAATTAAATGTGGAATAATTTACGGATGAAATGTACAAAGGGATCATCGATGCTTGACACACAATTTTAGATACAAAATGCCTAAAAAGGTTAGTAGGACAATAAGATGAAGGATAAGCTCACCACTCATAAAACATTCTTCCAGAGCAAGATCATAAGAGAGTCAGTGATTGAGCTCACCAACCCATCAACGTTCTTCTGACTTTGTCTACAATCTGATTTCTACCAACCATACATGACATGTCAAATCTACAATTTTCGTCTAGAAGAAATCTGTAAACCTCCCACACGCGATCACTTGTACAATGCCTTCCAATTTCCGCCTGCAAAAAGATATTAAAGGTCATCCACCGTGTGAAGAGGGATGAAGTGATATAGTGAACCATCCGGAGCTATAAAGTTAAAAACATGGGCATGATAACCAGGTCTATAAATGGGAGGTTAGTTGCTTAAAGAGATAACGCCTCCATTCAATTTTCTTTAGAACTGCGTCCTTTAAGCAAAAGTGCATACACAAGCAATCCGTCACTTTGAAACATCCCTTCACTTCTAGATACTTACCGAGAAGATGCAGATCCCAAGGGTCTTCAATGCCAGTGTAACGTCATAGAAAACACGTGGTCTACCCTTTCCAGATAGCTCCACAGGATTAGCAACCAAAAGTTCAGTATCTGGCCCACGATTTGTGATAATTACACGCAGAGGATGAAGCATTTCCACTTTTAAGCGGGAACAAAGAGCATCTTGTTTATCTGGATCTACAATCTTTTTCCCATCCTTCTGCTGAATAAAAAGGTCTAATTCTCTCTGACCCTTATTAACTGGTGAAAATCGACCGTAAGCAACCTAAACACAAGAGGAAGGATCAACTATTAGATTAACTAGCATGCTTTTTTAATTCATTTTTTCAGTGACACATAACCCAACGACAAGTAGAAACATAAACCGGGATGAAAGTAATGGATTTGGCAAAAAGCTCATCTATGGACAACCACTTTTGAGATATTTGGGCAAGAGTTATAGAACAACGTTTTGCATTAGATATCATTAAAACAGTAAGGGGAAGAATCATTTCCTCTTTGATAGGTAACCGGCATCTAGTTTTAATTACAGAAGACAGAAACTTTCACTAATAATTAACTACCAAGAGTACATTATTCCTTATGTCCCATTTTGGCTGTCCACTTTTAGTTTGACATAAAGTATGAATTCTCTAATATTTGCTTCTCATGAAAAACATGTGAGGCCATCTCTGTGTTGTACAAGAGTAGAAGAAAGGATAATGTTGTCATGAGAAGAGTCGAAGTGGGATCATGAAACTTCGGTTTAAAATATATTAGAACTTTCAATTTAAGGAAAGTGGACAACATTTGGAACACACCAAAAAGAGAAGTAGGACAAGCATTTTCAGAGAGGTAGTGTCATTTTATGCGTGAGATTAAAGACTAGAAGATGAAGATATTTAGCGGAAAGAGATCAGCACCTAGCACTGGAAATAAGAGTACCGAAGGATGTTTCTGCATACGCAAAATGCTTACCAATTCTCGCAGTGGAGACCAAAGAAAAAAATTGACAATATCTTTTTTAACTTGTATCCCTCATTTTCTCTATAGCAATATACAATTCTAGTGCTTTAGCTCCAATATTTGTTAGGAGTCTTTTAGTCTTGTTAAAGATTCATATGCCAATAAAAGTGTAGAGCACTTCTAGTGCTAAAGAAACTATTTTTATAATAATGAGATGTGCTCAGAAGGAGCAATATGGACAATGAGGATTCATATAGAAGACCCAGCTTGCTTGGGATTGAGGCATAGTTGTTATTGTTGTAATAGAAAATAGTGCAATCATCGACTTCGAACTCATTGAAGACGGAAGGAACCCAATAAGTCAACGCAACCACTAATAGGATACTCTCGCAGCTATAAGCAACAAAAATATAGGGGAACGATAAGAAGTATATGATAGTTAATGTAAAAGTCAAAACCTGAATATTGCGGTCTTTCAATGTGCGCATAATGTCATAAAGAAAACCCTTGTGATCAACACAACCAATCTGAAGCAATGTATGTGCTGGGCTCAGCGAATTATCTATTGTCACACTAGCCTTCTTCAACTTTTTCATATCTGGACTAAGAGCCTGTGTGCGAAATTCATTATCTGATAGTTCACACCTAAATAGTTCCTCAGCAACAGATGGAGAAAGAGAAGAGATACATTGAATATTCTCATACTGTGGGCCTGCTAACTGAAGCTCACAACTACATGATTGGCCCAAAACAGCATGCAACTGGCCATACGTCTCATCTTGCCTCTCTTTTTTGTGTAAAAGCTCCCTGAACCCGAAAATATTTTAACATTAATGAAGAGACATCATAGTCAATAATTATAAGACTTCAACTAAAAGAGTACAAAAGCAGAAGTTTTGTGCTGAAATATCAAAACCTGAACCTAATCACAGACTTTGACTGCCAAATATCTCAAGAATATTCCATTTTCCATCACTATCCTCTCTGAGTAATTGGCAATAGACACAGGAGGAATCTGATAATAAGATTTAAGGCAGGAAAAGGAAACATCATCTGCATATTTCATTTTATAATCCAATATGAAGTGTGGATGAAAAAAGGTTCTTGCATATAGCAATGGATGTTATCTGTCTTCCGGACAAGGATATAGGTACAAGCTTCTTAAAAATTATTAAAAACGAGTTTCGTACGAATAAAACGACATCATTGAAGCAAATAGAAGAATGGCTAGTTTTTTTAATCCCATTAAAATCCAACAAATTACTGAGAATCTAAAAGAAGAAGAAGCATCATATAAGCCCCAAGACACTTCAGCAGAAAGTTACAAGAAAGTTAACAAAACAGGGTAGTCCCCATTTAGAAAATAGTTAAATTCACTTATAGAATTTTTGTGCCCTTAAGTCAGGTTCTACTCCATCCTGCATTTAACCCAAGTTCCCTATTAGCCTATTCCACATATCAAAATAAGACATATGACAGGTCCATTACAACTCTATGACTCAATATTCCCTAATAAAATTGTGGAAAAGAGATACTTACAAGTTGTCTGTTATAAAGAAAAGGTCCAGGACACAACCATCTGGAGTTGTTGTCACCTTTACCCTTTGGATGGTAAGGTCAAGCTCGCAGAGAACTTGGGTAACATCTAGCAGAATCATGCAATAACATCAGAAGAGAACAAAAACTAGTCAATAATTAGGGCTGTTGTAAGAAATTTGTTCTTACCATGCAATAATCCTCTTCGGTCGCGACTACAAAGTGTCAACAAGTATACGGGAGAAGAAGCTGCAGACGGAGATGGTTGGTTCAAATAGAATGACACAGAGCAGGATGGGCATACTGACAGAAGGCGCTCCTTCAAACTCACCCACCTTACAGTGGATGAGGAAGAGTGAGGAACCACCCATAATACCACATAGCACCATATCCCATCTGTTGAAACATCTGATTCATAGAAACTTTGAGCACTTAGTGAAGATGAAGAGAAAAGGCAAACTAGATAGTTTTTGTAGATATGGTTAAACGGCAAGGGACATAAATTGGCAACCATTAATAAGTGGTGGAGCTACCTTTGGTGAAGGGGGTTCAATTGAATCTTCTTTGCTGAAAATTGCATTGTGCAAAAGGGATAAAATATTTTTTTTGGTATATATGTCAGTACTATTGAATTACCTTGACCTAGGTTCATATTTTAGATGTGTCATTTTTACATTTTCTTGAATCCCTTTACTCAAATTCTAGGCTCCGCTACTGTCATTAGTAGATAACAATAGTTTTAAGAGAACAGGAAAAGCAAAGTCCGACAGCTAAAATTATACAACTCCCTGTTCATTCACCTCAACAAAAATGTGACCACCAATATGGTAATTTAACTTCATGGTGAATTCATGATTTAAACATCGCGCCGAACCCCCCCCGCCCCCCCCCCCTTAAACCCCT
>NW_017670545.1:427906-500590 GCF_001879085.1 Nicotiana attenuata
TATACATACTTCTTAAGTTTTCTTTAAATGTTCTACATACATATATAGGCCGAGTCCAAGACAGCGGGCAAACATTTGTACCATCCATCAGCATATATATCACTACATACTTATGTGCCTAAAAATTTCACCAAAAAACTAGACAAAGCATGCATAAATGCTTGCAATTTGAAATATATAATTTCAAAACAGAAAGAGGAAGATTGTTAAAATCATTAAAACAAATTGAAACGTGGAATAATCCCGCAACAAGCAACTTATGTGTAACATCCAAAACCCTAATCAGACGAAATATTAAACAAAATAGAAGTAAATAATCTATAAGATCGGAGCTAGAAGCATATGGAGAAAACGTGAAGCTTGGATATATATATATATATATATATATATATATATATATATATATATATATATATATATATATATATATATAAATAAAATCCGATAAAATATAAGATTAGTAGATTACCTCCTTTGATAATGTAGAGACCAAAATCGAGAATAGTATAACAAATATCACAGCCGAGGCCGGTTTTATCCGGACAATTTACCGTAATAACATAAGGTTCACCAGGCTTCTTCCCTTTCTGATCAATCACTACGGCGTCGTCTGTCGGCAATCCCATGCCGGAATTTTAACCGGAAAAAAGAAGGTAAATGGCCACCCTGGCTAGTTTTCAGAATTTGCAGACAACAATACTGGAACGTTCAATTCAATGATTAGCATTTAGCTGGTCTGAAAATTTTCGGGTGAAGCAGGTTTTCTGGTTATTTTAGCAGGTATTCTATTGTTTCGAGATAAAACGGGAGTACTTTATATATATAAATCCTAATTTTAAAGTGGGCGTTCAGACATAATAATTGTGAAATTCCAAAAAAAGCGAAAAAAAAAAACTTAATAGTATTTGAAAATTAGAGTTGTGTTTGGAGATAATTATAATTTAGAGCCATTTTTTAATTTTTTGTGAGTGATTGAGATGAAAATTTTGGAAAATAACTTTTTAGAATTTTCTGAAATTTATCTCTTCATGAAATTTGAAATTTTTATGATCAAATATGATTCCAAAAAAAAGTAAAATATTTCCAAAAAAGAAGTTTTGAAAAAAAAAATGGCCAAACGAGCCCTAAGTTGTGTTTCATAAAAGTATGGGTTAAAAGTGTATTGGTCAAAACGTGAGAAGTTGATTTGCTAATAAAATAAATAGATGGAAAGTAGGATTAAAGAGCTCAAGAATAAATGGTCCTTTCTCTACGTTAATTGGCTTTCATTTATTTTTTTAATGAAAAAGTTGTAAATAAAAGAATTTTCAGAATAGTTGGTACTCGCTCTCTGCGACTCTGCCTTTAAGAAACTAAAAGAACTCATCTGTTTACGTAATTTAAATGTAAGAAAGGAAAAGGGAGGGAAAATAATTTATCGTTTTCACAATCAGGAAAATATGATTAATCTGTTGTGTTTTCTTAAATATGACATTTTATGCGTATACTGAAAAAATAATCTAGTTTCATAACCCTAATATTATGGCAGGATTTACACTGAATTGTTTGTAATTCAAGGTGTAGATCGTAAAATTCTTACATACATGTCGTTGTAACAGTTTTTTTTATATACAAATGTGAAAATAAACCAAAAAATGAGGTGATTTTATTTGGCGGCAAAATACACGTTAGTCGTTAAGAGAGAGTAAGAGTTGTCTTCTTTGGTTGTTACGTGTGGCCTTTTTCTGGATATGTGCTAATTATTGGCTACATTATCTTATCCAATGCTTTTAGAAAAGTGTAGAAAATATAATCCTGATGATAGGTGGTTTCCGAACCTATATATAGCTTGTTTGGTCAAACTTTTAAAATTAACTTATTCTAAAAGTATTTTTTTTAAGTAAAAAATATTTTTTAAAAAGTATTTTTGGTGATCTGCTTATTTATAAAACCAGCTACAACACTTAAAAAGTACTTTTAAACACTCGTGCTTAAAAGACACTTTTTAAACCAATCCAAACGGGCTCTACAAATCTTCTTCCCATAAATTGTAGGACATCTTTTTTATCTCTCTAGCTCCTGTTTCATGAACTACATTGGAGATTCGGTTTCCCAAAAATAGAAAGAGCTTAGCAGTATATGTCTTGAAACTCTACTAATTACTGCTGATTACATGTTCTAATAGAAACACGAACGCGATCAAATTGTTCTTTTATAGTATATACTAATTGGAAGCTAGCCCGTGCTAAACATGGGACAAGGTTCATAGTAGGTACTCATGGATCAATTTGTATTAAAAAGGGATTTTTTCCTATCTATACCATATATGAAACCTTATTACCAAAAATGTTCATAATTGGTTAATTACCCGCCCAGTCCACACTTTTACTACAATTCATATACCAATCCATAATTAGGCAGATTCTCCCATTTAAAACGCGGTAAAAAGAAGGCACGAAATCTGCGTTTGATTCTTTCCACATTAAATTCGAATTTTGAAACGTAAAGAGATCTCATTGCTGCGAAATTCTCTCATTCACTACAATTCTAAAACAACGCACGCTTTAGGAGCTCCAGTACTCAATTTGCTTTTACAAATTCTACAACGCAATACAAATTGTACAATTCAAAATTGTTCTTCATCGACCTCAGTACTCAAATTGTCAAACCTATATCTGTTCTTCATCTCTTTTCTCTCAACTACACTAAATCATGTCAAAAATCCCAATAATGCTAAAATTGAATGGAAATTGGGATAACTATGGCAGATTTAGAGATTTTGAAGTTGATGCCATTGTGGTAGATGAGAATGCAAGCTACGAAATTCTGATTTCTACAATTGCAGAACAACTATCGATTGATACATCGGATAAAATTGTAGAAATCAAATACATTGTGAACGACAATTGTCCTCCAATGGAGATTAGGAATGATATGGGGGTTCGTGTGTATATGGAGACCAAAAAGGAGAATAAGAACTTAGGTTCATATCCTTTATGTATAAGCGTAAGAGATTTCAATATGGAATTGACAATCACCAACAATAGCGCAAGTGCAGGTATGTTTAATTCGACATTGCAGAGAGTTATTGTGTTAGTGTGTTATCTACAATATTACAACATTTATCTACAAATTAACTACAAAAAACAATGTACTGAAGCTTATAAAGCAATGTCGTTTTCAAAATTATCTACATAGTTACTACATTTATCTCTATGTTGCTGCAGGTTCGTCTGGATCCCTAATGTTACTTGAAATTCCATCCTCACCAGCTATAGAGGAATATCAAAGTGAAATAATAACTGAATCTACGCAAACATATATTGAAGAAGGACAAGTTTATCAGGACAAGCAAACTGTAGCTGCTGCAATGAAGAATTTTTCTGTGATGCACAAGTTCCAGTTCAGAGTAAAAAGATCAAGTCATAGAAGGTATGGAGTTATTTGTGGAGAATAGATCAATAAAAGCAGTGTTTTAGTAAAGATATGTTGTTTTTTATAAATTGTAGTTAAATTGTAGTTAAACTGTAGTTTTGACGAATTTGTGTTAAAACAGTCCTTTTTGTTGCTTCTACATCTATAGCCTGTATTAAATATTGTATTTTTTTTGTAGCTACTGGCTTATATGCGTTGCTGAAAACTGTAAATGGCACTTCAAGGCAACGTCAATTAATGATTCGGCAATGTTCAAGATAAGGAGTTTCAGCCGACAACACACATGCTCCTTAATGGACGAAACATTCATACAGCGCAAACGTACTGCAGCTGTAGTTGGTAGCATGGTCGTTCCAAAGTATTGTGATCCTAAGACTGTTTACACACCAAAGGACATACAAACTGACATGTTATCCAAACATGGACTGAACCTAAGCTACATGCAAGCATGGAGAGCCAAGGAAAAGGCTTTACAATTTTTGAGAGGGAATCCGTCTGACTCCTACAGCAAATTACCCAAATATTTTTATATTCTTGAGGAGACTTATCCTGGTTCTGTTGTTAAATTGAAGAAGGCAGCAGATGATTGCTTCTTATACGCATTTGTTGCTCTTTGTACATCAATAAGTGGTTGGCAACATTGTAGGCCAGTAGTAGTGGTTGATGGGACATTCTTAAAGTCAGCCTACAGGGGGATTATGCTTACAGCAAGCACCATGGATGCAGCAGGTAAATAATGTAATAATTTTGTAGTTATTTTGTAGGAGTCTATAAAATGTAGTTAAATTGTAGTTATATTGTAGTTATTTTGTAGTTAACAGAAAAAATGTAGATAAATTGTCTATATTCTGAATATATATTGTAGTTGTTATTTAATTATATTTTTATATACCTTTTCAGGGCTGCCAATTAATATTTTATGAATTAAAAATGTAGGTACTATATTGCCCTTGGCATATGCNCTATTATACCTTTTCTAGGGCTGCCAATTTATATTTTATTGAATTTAAAAATGTTAGGTACTAGTATTTGCCCTTGGCATATGCTGTGGTTGATTCTGAAAACGACGCGTCTTGGAAGTGGTTCTTTGAGCAATTCAAGGAGGCATATGGTGAAAGACCTTCAATGTGTGTTGTTTCAGATAGGAATGAGAGTATACTGAAGGCAACATCAATTGTCTATCCGGGCATGCCACACTACTCTTGCATGTGGCATATTTGGACAAATATAAGGTCCAAATTCAAGAAGAGACATCTACAATTACATGAATTGTACTTTGCTACAGCACGGTCATACACTCTGGATGAATTTAATGAAAGGATGTTGAAGATTGAAGAGGTAGACCCGCGTGTGAAATCTTACCTATATGATATTGGCTATCATAGATGGTCAAGAGTACATGCAACGGTGAATAGAACTTTTACTATGACATCAAACATTGCCGAGTCGTTGAATGCTGTAACAAAAGAGGCAAGAGAGCTGCAAATATGATCTATTAGAGTATATGAGGACGCTTCTTGAACGTTGGACGAAAGAGAAGTTATTGAAGGCAAAGGGTACTTTCACATACCTTGGGTACAAATTCAACAAAGAATTGGATGACAACAATACATTATCTCAGAAACTAAGGGTAAGATCTATTTGTTTGGTGAAAAAAAATTGCTTAATATGCATTGTTTCCAGATTGTAGATAAACTGTAGTCAAATTGTGGGTAATTGTAGATTGTAGATAAGTTGTAATGTATTTGTAGCTGATTTGTAGGTAAGTTGTGGATAATCCTTTTTAATGATTGATATATTATTATTTCTGTTTGTTCTCAGATCATATACATACTGTGTTAGATGGTGTGAAGCGGTACATTGTGTGTCTAGAAAACAGAAAATGTAGCTGCGGACAATTCCAACTTGATGAACTTCCATGTGCGCATGCTTTGGCAGCATTAAGGCACAGGAAGGAAACATACGAAAACTATTGCTCTCCGTATTACACAAGGAAGAGCCTTCTGCTTACCTATGAAATGCCAGTAAATCCTCTTCCTGATGAAAGCAAATGGGATGTGCCACAACATATTTTGGATGAGGTAGTAAAGCCACCGGCGGGAGATAAAAGGCAGCCAGGGAGACCTCACAAGGAAAGATATAAAACATTTGATGAAATAAAGTCAAAGAAGTACAAGGTGTCATGTGGAAATTGTGGAGGTGAAGGGCATAACAAAAGAACTTGCAAGAATGCGCCCAAAAAGAAATGAATATCATGTAGTTAGAATAGTTATTCAAAATAAATGTTAGTGAGTTCAAATTATCCGATTTTTTTGTGTAATCGTTCAAGTTTTTGAAGATGATTATGAAGTATAATACAATTTCTTTATTTGCGTTTAATATGATTTTATGTATTCTGTCAGGCATCTTAATTTGTCATTTTTTATAGCTTAGTTAAACTTTAATATTTACTATATACAAAACAACTGATATTAATAAAGAATTTATTCAATGTAAAGTATTTCCAGATTGTAGTTAAAATGTACTTTAAATGTAGTCTAATTGTAGTCCTGTGAATAATTTGTAGATGATTTGTAGTTAAAACGTAGTTTAAATGTAGTTTAAATGTATTTAAATTGTAGTCTTGTTAATAATTTGTAGATAAATTGTGGATAATTTATTTATATGATTCCTGTATTTATTTCATCTTTTGGCTGTGTACCTTAATTACAAATGACAGTTATATACAGAAATTACCTAGAACTTGAAGGTATTTCAACAAAATTACTTGAAGATTAAAGGCGAATTGTATTCTAGCAAATCAGAGTACTCGCGTTTAATGTAATGAAGATAAAGTGCTGTGAACAACCAAAATGACATATTTCCTACAGTGTATTCAACTTCAACTACAAAATGACATCAACTAAACTAGGAACACAAGACTCTATTTCTTCTTTCTCTGTACTCTAGTCCTCTCATTTTTAGCAGGAGCACCCTTCCTCCTTAATAGCCTGCCTGTAACCTCACTTTCACTGATTGACCCATCTTCTTGCTTCTTTGTAGCATAGTCCCATAGTAGAGCTCCATAGCGTCTACGGTGTTGATCGATATCAGAAAGATCTTCTTTTGGGATTGCCAAATCTCCAAGGCTAACATACTCCGCAAAAGCCGCCACAAATACACCACAATCGCTGCATAAGATCAAATTTTTTCATTATGTAACAATTGATTAAAAGAAAATAATTAAACATATAGAAAGTGAGAATAGTTTTTTTACAGTGATCCTTCCTTTTGCTGTGGAATCTCCGCAACCATCCACTGTATGTTGAGAGGGTCTGTAACTGGTTTCTCAATGTATGCCTTTGTGGTCTTGAAGTCAATGTCTTTACATTTCCCGTAGAAACCAGTGCAAGACAAATACAGAGGGATAATGATTGAAAACTTATCAACCAATGATTCAACAGTATTATGACGGTTTGAAGAAACCATGGAATCATAAACATAAAGTTGCCTATCCGCTATGTCAAAAACGAGCAACAACCAATGGAAATTCTCTACAATGTTCACAGGCATGATGACATAGTCAACTACATCCCAGGCAACATTAACAAGAAGCCTATACCCAAGGATATATTCTGCAACATCATCATCTGATTTAACAACCGAATACTTAAGTTCTGGTGGAGAATTTATGAACTTGTCATAGATTCGTTCAATCTTGGTCTTGAACAAGCAATCCGTTGTTGTGAACCGATTGTAAGCTACATAGTAACCACAATTATCTACATAACAGCTACAACTTAAACTACAATTTGAACTAATCAAATAATCTAACAGATTGCTACACTTTAGCTACTATACAGAGGAACAAATGCAACATAGCAACTAACATAAGGTCTCAAAAATAACCAAATTCAACCTACAGTTAATATTATAAGTCTATGTAAATTTCTCTACAATGTTACTACAAAGTAACTACAATTATGGTACATAGGTATTTCCAATTCTGTCCAAAGTACCAAAAAATCCAAATTGTACGTACAATCATCATCAAATATGAGACATAAGGTCCATAAAAAGCACAATTACACAGCTGAAGACAAAACATAGTAACCTATATATCTTGTCTACAATATAACTACAAATACACTACACAGCTGAAGACAAAACTATAATATAACCAGAATTACACTACACAGCTGAAGACAAAACGCATATTGTGAATGATTCTGTTCTTTATACTTACCGTGTTATTGATGACTTGTCCTGGGTGAGCAAGGGCATAAAACCAGTCCTTCTTATCCACCTTTTCACAACCAAGGTCTAACCAAGGCTTGATTTGGTTATCCTTTTTAGAAAAGTATTTCCTCCTGTAATAACAAAAAAATATCAAATAAAAAAAAATGACAGAATGAATTACATATTTAAAGTTTAAAAATGGTAAAATGAAAGTGTAAAATTAAGCATTCATACCTCTTAGATACTTTGTCACTACGAAGGTATAACCAGTAGGTGAACCTTTCTATCAAATCAGCATCTACATTTTCACCTATAACAGTTCTGAAAGGGTGCTTGAGGTAGAAAAATTTAGGTCCGACAGAGGTGCTGCCTCCAGAACTATACAGAGGTGTGAAAGGTGATCGTGCATGTTTTCCCTGTTGCCTGGTTCTACCCGGATGAATAGGTGTTGCTTCATCTGGTATGGGCTCGACATACATTACCAATTGTGTTAAGTTGTCTGGCAACTCAAAGTCATCCAATGTCAGACCTTTCTTGTCAATGCCTGAACCTTCAGTAAGTTCATTCACAGTCACACCGTGAATTGGCGACCGTGGAACGTTATCTTCAATATCTGTTACATATAAAATAACATACTTAACAGCATTGTATAAGTGTATAAGCAACAATTATCTATCCAAAAGTATATTATGATACTATACCTGCTTTTTCTACCTCAGCTCCTTCCTGAAATCCTGGTTCTTCCTCAACCATTGCTGGCACACCTCCAGGAGAAACTTCAGCTTCTGAAGATAAATGTAGATGTATGTAGTTATGCACAATATTGTAGATATAAAGTGAATATAATGAGCTTCTGATATTATACCTGCTTGTTGTGCCTCAGCTACTTCTTCAAATTCTGATTCTTCCTCAACTTGAGCTTGGACATGGTCCGGAGAAATTGTAGCTGCAAAACATAGTGAAAAAGGGGTTAATATAATTAGATAATGCTTTCCTGAAGTTTGTAGATATGTTTGTAGGAATTCTGTAGATACCGGTATTGCTTGTGCTTGCATGCACTTGATCACCAATATTGAACTGAAATTGCTGGTTGTTCTCTCGTTGTTGTTGGTCATTATTTTTGGTTGAACTACCAGCAAACTACAATTTTTGGGTATGTTTGAGTATACTTGTTTCATATGTCATAATTAGTTTTAATACAAAAATATATGTCAATTCTTACCTTTGACTCGTCCACATCGTACTTGCTGTTTATCACCTTCATAACACTCTTCACAGAAACATCTATGAACTCTCGAAGGCTTGAGAGTTCCTCAAAAACAGCCTTACTAAATTCAGCTAACTTTCCATCAACCTAAAAATTAAATATATAATTAGTTGTTAATCTTATTCAAAGTGCTACAGTTCCACAACAATTTAACAAAGATTTGTGCAATACCAACAGGGCTCAATATAGAATTATACCACAAATTAACTACAATGTATAACATACAGTAATTGTTATGGAATGAAGTTAAATTGTAGCAAAAAATGTCAATATATTGTAGTTACTTATATTACCTGCTCAATCCCCTTTTCTAACTTCCTGAGCTTGCTAGTCACAGATTCAGTGTCCTCTTGACAATCTGTATGTTTTGGTTCAAATATTGGAGAAGCATCAATTGGAACCTGTGATGATTGAGCACCATGTTCATCTTCATACTGAATCTTGTCTGGCAGATTAAGCACTCTAATCTCTTCTCCAGATTCAGTCATGCTTGTGAACTGAATGATAGAAATAACAGTTAGTTCAAGTAAATAAAAATGTAGATTAATTGTAGTTATTATGAAGGTAAATGTAGCATCATACAAAAGTGAAAAAATATACCTTGAGCCACTCAGGCTTGATCATCTTCTCTTCAATTGCAGTTAACCAAATCTGGCCCTTTGTAGCTGACCATCTTAAAATGCGAGGTATAGATTCAGAACACCTCGTAGCAAGCTCCGTGCTGACGGACGAGCAACACTCATATAGCCACACTTGCAAGGCTAATGAGCATCCCCGTATCAGATAAGAATGTACATGGGGATTAAGACGATGTCGGACAGATTCAATAACCTGCTTGAAGGATTTGATACCCCATGGGTATGACTCAAAATTACCAGACTCTATCAGAAAGAACATAAACTTGTCTATGAAAGACACATGGTCTTTATCAGAAAGACAAACAAAAAATTCCAACAGATAAAGAATGCACAACCTCACTGCATCCTCACCGTTTGCCCAAACTTTATTTGTGACTACATTTTTCAAATGCCACTTTTCAACCCTTTGTTTGTTCGGAAAATAGGTAGTCATTAAATGGCTAACATAAGTGGAAGTGTAACCATAGTCTGAAAAATTATTCACACAATTTAGACCAGTAATCAACCCAAATTCTCTCAAGGAAAAATTTAATTTTTCACCCTTCAATAGTACTGAAAAATATGAGTCAGTAGACTTTGACAATTCATACTTCATCAGAAGATGAATTGCTTGGTTTTGCATACAGATTGTGGGGAGACCAAATAAGTAACCAAAACAAGTTTTTTGGAAAAGCTTTAAAGCATTTGGAGAGAGTAAAGCTTTTATCTGGCTAGGTATGCTCGGATCACACAAACTGTGGAATCAAAGCACACCATAATCAACATTTTGTGGTGCAAAGTAATGGCCATTCTGCAGAAAATAAAAAATTATTGAACATTAGTAGTTTGCATAAAAAAGAAGCAGTAATCTACATATAACTACATGATAACTACAAAATACAACTAAAAGAAGAACATCCTACCCACACCTATAACTACAAAACAATACAGGACATCTACACATGTAAACATTATCTCAAAACAATAAGGAAGAAAAGGGTAACCACAGCTCTATAACTACAAAAATATAACAGTTAGTTCAAATAACTCACAAAATGTAGATCAATTGTAGTTAGTATGAAGGTAAATGTAGCAGCATACAAAAGGTGAAAAATATACCTTATCTACAATTTACCCAGCAGCCTACAAAACAACTATAAAATAACTACATTTATGCACTGTCTAAAAATTACAATTACAATTAACCTTCAAAATTGAGACAAACAATCTACAAAATTTGGACAATTCCACATTCTACCAAAAAACACTTGAACAACAGATTTTTACAACCAAAATCACACTAAAAAACTGTAAAGAAAAATAATTAGTGTTTACCTTTACCAAAATCTTTTTGTGAACCAATTTTGGTACTTTTTTTGGAGGGTTTCTTCTTTTTTGATTATGATGAAGAAGGAGAGACCTTGGGTTTTTTCACATGGAAGTTTAGAGGAATCTTCAACAAAATCATCATCTACACACAACTCTTTCCCCTTTCGTTTGAGTTGTTTCTCGACTAGTTTATCACCTCCACCAGCATCAACATCGTGCAAATGCTTGCTTCTCATCTCCGCATGGATTTGTCTAGGAGATGAAATACTAGTAGTAGGTTCACTTGCATGTGTCGATTTTGCGTTTTTGGGTGGTGATTTTGGTGTTAAAACACCCAAATCAAAGGATGGGATATCAGCTAATGTAGCTTTTGAAGCTTTTTTTTGTGAGTGTTGATTTTTTTCATGATTTGGGACTTGAAAAAACAGATGCAACTTCAAAATAGGATTTTGTGAAATTAACTGGAGAAGAAAATTGTAGAATCGTGGGTAACTGATGGTAAACGTGAGTGAGAGGCGAGTATACGAAAATGGAGGAATTAACTGAAGGTAAAACGTGGGGGGGTGTGGGGGGTGGGAGGAGAGAGAGGCGGGTAAACGAAAATGGGAGAATATACGCTCCTAAATTAGCGCCTAATATAAATGAAGCATTAATTATACCCTCAATTTGAATTATGGTATATAAATGGTAATTTGGTATGCTGAAATGTAATTAACACAATACTTAAACATTGAGGGTAACAAGGTTTCATATATGGTATACGAAGGTAAAAATCCCTATTAAAAATAAGCCTAACTTTAGATGGACTGAAACGGGTCGGGTCAAAATAGGCTGAATTCAACAAATGAGTTTGGACGGGTCAATTACCAACCAAACCTAGAGCGAGTTGGGTGGATTAAATGAGTTTGGGTTCAAATTTTCACCCCTAGGGCAAATATGGGAGAAATTCAAAAATAGTCAGATTTACAAGTGGTCATTCAAAAATAAACACAGTTTCAAAAGTAATCGAAATTTAGCCACTTTCATGTAAAGATAAATCTGAAAAAAAATACTGTTCAAATTCCGAAAAATATTCCAACATAATAAACTGGAATTCTAGTATAATATACTGGAGTTCCAGTATAATATACCGATCCAGCATAATATGCTGGAAGTTCATACACAGGTGCTCCAATCTCCAGTATATTATGCTGGAACTTTCTGCGTGCTGGAATTTCAGCATAATACACAGCACATCAATCTCCAGTATATTAAGCTGGAACTTTCCGTGTTTCAGCAAGATAGTGACTATTTTTCAATGACTTTACAAACGTTGGCTGTTTTTCAATGACCAGTCCGAAAACTGGCTAGCTCGTGCTATTTGTACGGCAAATATGGCTTGTGTTCAATGTGTTGGAATTGGCACAACGGTGGACGTCATAATGCAAACATCATGTTTTCAGAAATTCAGTTCCAATCGAACGAACCAGCAACAAGGAAGAGTGTTCATACTTCTTACTAATAGACTACTAAACTTGATTAGGTAAACATCCTATTAGATTACCAAACTTGATTAGGTAGACATAAAATTATTTTGAAAGAACCAAGATTCAACACCAAATAGCCTTCAGGATCAACATCACGCTGGACCTACTGCAGTTCATTTTTTATTTCCTTTGGCTTGCCTCATAGTAATTGTCTTTCTTGAAGATAATTGTCTTTCAGTATGAACAAAACATAGAATATTAAAATCTGGCGTAACAAATATACACAATGGCACAAATTTCATCAACAGTATATGCAAAATATATTGAAAAAACATATAGACAATGTGAGCTAGCCAAAATAATTTATGCAGGTCTTCCAACTTAGAGCCATTCTAACAATTAATACCATATCTTTTGGATCCTCAGTGACTTATATAAATCCCTGTGAATGAAACTCTTTTGGCACGATAACGTAGCAGTAATCATATGTTTGATTGTATCTTTTTCATGCTCATTGATGAATTATATCACCATGTACAGAACAAAAAAATCAGAAATTCAAGAGAGTAATGTAAGCCCCTGTGATCAATATACCTTTGATGTCAAGTACACAGCAGAAAGATTTGGATAACTTTTATGGCATCATAGCCCCTGAAGCAAATTGTATTAGGTTCAGTTTTCAACTAACAGTTAAAAGGGAATTAAGTGTTACTTTGAGCAAAGACAACATAACTTGAAAGCACAAGGAAACAAAAGATACATTATTGAATAAAAGAATCTTAATACCATTATATACCAGCAAGGGAAACTTACCCTCTTTTATTTCTTGTGTTACTCTTTCAGTAGTCACTTGTACGTACATTTTTTAGTCTTGCATTCAACAATAAGATAAAGTTGATGTGTCAGTTTTGAAAGGTTCACAAGGCACTGAAAGCAATATAGTCAGCTTTTCCACAATACTTCTATAATGGAGGAATTCTTTGTCATACATGTTTGTTAGCTTCTTCATTTAATTGCAATATACTGTTATTATCTTTTCCCTTTTTTGAGTTCAACAAGAATTAAAAAAAATAACTAATTAAGATGTAAAAGCTGATAAGTCAGCAATAATGACAGGTACCTTATACTGACGAGTCAGTTGGTGAGCTGAGCTTTCTCATGTGGTGGTGAGCACGGATAGCCTGTTGCAAGTAAAGTAATCGTTTGCAGATGTTTACATCAAAAGAGATGACAAAAACTAAGGAACTCAACATATCGTCATGTTCAAAGTTCAAGAGAGCTTGATGAAGCTGGAGTTAACTTCTCAAAAATCAAACATTTATACAAATTTGGAAAAAGAAAACTGTCGGTTATCGCACAAGTTTATTCGATATCAAGTTTGAAAATGGATTGATGGAAATCCCTTGTTTAGAAGCCATCGATGCAATGGGGACCATCTTGAGAAATCTTTCACGGAGTATACATGTCTCAAGGATCATCTTTATCAACTCAGACAAAGAAGTGAATTTAATGATGATTCGGTGCAGGCGAAGCAAATCACATATTTGTCTGAGTTGATAAGTTGATACATTAGAATATTTGGGACGTAAATTGGACGACTGTTGCTCCCGCAAAACAAGGAATTCCATCAAATCATTATCAAACTTTATCAAATAAACTCATGCGATCACAACAGTTTTCCCTCGTCCACATCTGCATAAATATTTCCAATTTTTTAAAAGTCAACTCAGCTTCATCAATCTCTATTGAAATTAACATATTGGTTGGGCATCATGTTGAGGCCCTTAGATTTTAGCATTTCAAGCTCAGCAAGCTGGCCTGGTTTAGTGGAGGCCATTCTTAGCCCTATCCAAACTTTGCAGCCACAACAAGGACACTGCTAATGTTCGCATCTCCAAAGATCCAATATCTGCATTCAGATCAATGATGAGGGCTTGCAATAATAAGTGCTAATTGTGTATTGTTCCCTTCACAAATGATACATCTAGAGTTGAAAATTACCCTGAACCAGGAGTTAATTATCTACTAATGCATTTGCAAAGTAAAACATGAGGATTTACGTTTTGCTGATCTTCTAAATAGGAATAATTGACTTGCGAACAGAATATCTTGAAATTCTATTGAAGTACAATACTGCAGATCTTAAAGAATTTCCAAAGGATCAAATCTGATTATATTCTAAATTGAAAAAAAAAAAAAGGTTATCCCAAATAAATAAATAAAACACCTACTGTTTCCTGTCGATCCTCTTCGGGCAATGATTTCTCTCGATGGCTCAGTGATGGCTTTGGGAAGAAAATTCCCTGGCCAACAGAGACTGCGTATATGGACTATGGAGCTGAAAACCTAGACTAGACTAAAGCCTTTTATTTTGACCCAGCCCAGCCCATTATAAAATTTTAAAGGCAAATGATATACTGACCCGACCAGATCCATCTGTGCCTTGCCTTGTCAGTGGCATACTGCGAGGTTTTAGCCAAAATTATCTCTTATCTTTAGGGGTAGGCTTAACTTTGTCCTCTAAATATAACCCTTAACACTATTTGTCCTTTAAGTTTATAAAACTTGAGCACTTTTAGTCTCACTAACAGAAAATTATAACTTCAGTTTAAAAATTCCTACTAACAGCAACCTAAAATAACTTCAGTTAAAAAACTAACAGGATGTTCTTTATAAAAAAAGGAAGAAAAGAAACAGATTCAGCATAATTGAAGTATCTAGCAGAAGAAAAATAAATCTTTGCAACAGCAAAAATAATCTTCATCATCGACAACATTTCAATGATAAAAAAGCCTTCAAACTGCAAAGGTATCAGCACTTCAGCAGCAAAAATCAGCACTCCAACAGCTAAAATCAACATTCTATAAGTAAAAAAGCATTCAAAGTTCAAAGCTATCAGCATTTCAGCACCCAAAATCAGCATTTCAGCTACAAAACGAGCATTCCAGCAGTAAAAAAGCATTCAAAGTGCAAAGCTATCAGCATTTCAGCAGCCAAAATCAGCTTTTCAGCAGCAAAATCAGTATTTCAGCAGCAAAAATCAGCATTTCAGCAACAAAAATCAGTATTTCAGCGGGGAAAATACAGCATTCCAGCATTTCAACAGCAAAAATATCAGCATTTCAGCAGCGAAAAACAGTATTTTCAGCAGCGAAAATCAGCATATCAACAGCAAAAGTTCGGCATTTCAGCGGCAAAAGTACTCATTCCAGCATTTCAACAGCAAAATATCACCATTTCAACAACAAAATATCAATATTTCAGCAGCAACAATATCAGAACTTCAGTCATGTTAAGAATCAAATTCTTGAGCACATTGCATATGTTCATGCGCCACATGTCCTCTTCTTACCTGCAAACAAAATATATGGTACTATTACTCGTTCATATTATAATAACTTAATAAACATAATTCAATTGTAAGTTATTGATACCGGAAGCTTTGCACGAGTTGACGAGGCAGGAGCATAAGATGAAGGCTCATCAACTTGGGAATCTGGCTGAACAATATTAAATTTGCATGTTCTTTTATTGTGGACAGCATTATTACATAAGCTACAAAGCAAGGAATTCTACTTTCTTTTCATTTTAGTTCTACTTGCTCCTACTTCATCTGTTTCTTTTCTCCTTAGTTTTTGCTTTCTTCCTTTTGTGCTTGTTCTTACTAGTTGTGGAGGCAAAGGAGGCACGTTGCTGGACTTAGGCCACATATGCTGACCATTCATAGGAAGAATAGCAAAGTCATAGACCCTTCTATATGTTTCCACCTTGTAGCAATCATGAACATAGGAATTAATCTCATCTTTTTTAGCCCAAATTGCAGAAATGGCATGCTTGCAAGGAATTCCTGTCAGATCCCATTTCCTACAACTGCATATTTTGTTTAGCAAGTCCACAGCCCACTTATCATGTATGCTTGCCCCTATAATCTCGTAGTTCCACTCATTAGATTTTCTAGGAATGAACTCCGCAGCACCCGCCTCATTTTTATGCAATATATCCTTAATCCTAGGACATATATCACCAATATCCCACCTGGCAGCTTTATCTCTATTTGCCTGCATTCTAGCCATAAGTAAATACCTTATCTTTTCCTATAGAGTGATTATTGGCTTGTCTCTAGCTTCGAGGATCATTCCATTAAAACATTCACACATGTTATTAAGTAGGATATCAGATTTTGCATTTTCAGAAAAGTGAGATCTAGACCATTCAAATGTTCAAAGTACACATCAACTACCCGATCAGTATATTTTTTGCAACAACGACGACTTCCTTATCAGTTGAAACTAGCCTCATTTTGTCACCTAGACTCTCGGGCTTGTGCCAAAAAGTTACTGAGTCATTCCCATAACCGCATAATTCAGCCATAGATTTGAATATCGACAACTTTAGTTCAGCCCCATTGACATAGTCAATAAAGTTCATTCTGCCCCCAATATAATGCCTTGTAGGCTTGAGTTTCATTAAACCACCGTGTGTTATTTTAATGGTAAAATAATCTGCCTCGTACAAAGAATCTGCATAAAAAAAATTGAAAGTTTATTTAGACACACTATATGAATTCGAGATAAGGGCCACATATTATATAACTTCAAAGACAGTAAAGTGTAAAACTGGTGGAGATTTCGAAATAAATTATGAAGGAATATTTACAAAATACAAGTAGCAAGAACACTCACCATAACTCGGGTTTATTTCATCATTGCTCCTAATAATCATTGCTGGGATCGCAAGTAGTAAAGACTTGAAAAGTAATCAAGAATGCTAGAGTTTTTTACCTACTGTAATACAGATAAAAATGAGTGAATTGGAGAAGGGGCTCTTGAAAAAGGAGGGAAATTGACTGAATTGTGGGTGAAAGAGCGGGTATTTCTTTCCCTTACGCATCACGTGCAAATCACCTGTTAGGTCTCTGTTAGGTTTTTTAACGGGAGTGAGTATTTTCTGTTAGTGAGACTAAAAGTGCTCAAGTTTTGTAAACTTAAAGGACAAATAGTGTTAAGGGTTATATTTAGAGGACAAAGTTAAGCCTACCCCTACAGATAAGGGATAATTTTGGCTAAAAATTCGGCATACTGCCATTGAAAAGTTGAGGCACATGCACCAAGCTCAAAATAGAAAGAAAAGAAATTAATTTTGTTTCAAGATGAATAATTTGTTTACCTTCTCGGTATCTCCTTATGTAAAAAGCTTTAAAGTTGGTGGCTGCTAATCAAAGATTGTTGGACAAATTTGCGTCATCATTCAATATTCTTTAAGAGCCCGTTTGGACAAAAGAAAATTTTTCCTTTTTCTGGAAAAATTTTCAAATCAGCATTTGTTCATAAAATTTTCAATTTTCACTTAAAGATACATTTTGGAATTTTGCTTAAATTTGAAAAACTCCAAAAAAAATTCACTGAGATCACTCGGAAAACTTCAAAAACAACCCAAAATTTTACTCATGTCCAAACACAACTCTAATTTTCACTTAAAAAATTTTTTCACTTTTTTTTAGAATTTTACAATTCCTATGTCCAAACGCCCACTTAGTCACATAGTTGGCAGGGATTAAAGGGATACCAAAGGAACAAAAAGTCACTCGATGTTCTATAAATTAACAAGATATAAAGTGTTTAAATAACTGGCTATGATCATAAATTGGAAAAATAATTTTAGCATTTTATGATTTTGTGAGCATACAATTCTAAATATTGCAAATATCTATGGTCACACTTCATCAAATTGTCTTCATGAGACAAGAAATGTAAACCTTTGGAAAGCTAAATCAAAACGGAGCGAGAGAGTAATCCACAAGCCAGACCATCCGAGTAAGACATAAAGTGGTGTTGAAGCTACCAATACACAACTGCAGATTCTGCTCACAAAGTAACAAAATCGCCAAGAAAGAACAACTAAAACCAGAAGTCCTTACATTCCTATTTTACGGGGTTCAGTCTGTTGCCAAACAATGCATTGCTGCATTTGAGCTCTCTTATACATTAGGAAGAGCTTGCCTCACCATCCAAAAAGCAGGATTAACGCAACCACAAATAGCCAAGGTCCAGCAATGAACCAGTAGACACTAGCAGTTCCACACAGTGGCGGGATCTAGTGTCATCTAGACCCAGTGGCCAGTACTTTCAACACGGTGCATAGATTTTATGTCTAAAAATACACTGATCATTATTAAATAATAGTAGATATAAACCCATAATTTTAGAAATATAATGGATTCAACACTAACTTCAGAGATTGAACTCGCAAAACTTAAATCCTAGATCCAACTCTGTTCCACTAGAATTTATTAGGAGATCCAGCAAGTTGCACTCGTGTCTAAAATCCCAATAAGAACACCCTTTTACCTTACCTTATCAAAATCCAATAAGAGCACCATAACATGAAGGCTACACAAGAGGAAAACTTAGGGTGAGATTGGAAAACAGACAATCCATCAAATAAATGACTTACAACGAAAACTAGAACAAAAGGTCAAGTAAAGGTTAGGGCTATAGCAAATCCAAGCTGATTTCAACAACGCTACAGATATAGGCAGCAAAACAATGCAGAGCATTCCACAAGAACAAATATGTGGATATGAGATAAACAATCGTTTTAAACAACCATAGGATAAGAGTCGCAGAAATAATCACCTTACATGCAGCTTATGTATCCAACCAACCTTCACTGCGAAAGCTTAACTGAACCTCCAGATTTAGAAGAACATTATTTCAACACCATCATAATAATATTGAAGAAGGCAAGCTGAACAAACATTATCAGATTGAACTTAATCATATAAAATTGGACGAGATTGAGAAACTTGCACAGCTACTTCAACATCCTTTAGCAATAAAAAGGATAAAACGCACCAAGTCCAAAACATTAACATAGGTCCTCAAGTAGTGACAAAGGGAACGTTTCCGCCGGAGGGGTTTGTCTCCATGGTCTCCTCGCCAAGAGCTACCCGGCGACGACAGAGGAAGCAACCCGTCTGCTGTGGCGGGGCAGCTACCTGTTCTAAACCCAACTCGCGTACCACTTGAATCGGCGAACCCTTGGGACCTTCTTCAACCCCAGGATGTGATGAGTCGACATCTAGGTGTCAAACGACTCAACCGATAAGAGCTCTGGGTAGTAGCAACTAACAACAACATACCCGGTATAATACCACGTGTGAGGTTTGGAGAGGATAGTGTGTACGCAGACCTTATCACTACCTGGAAAGGTAGAGAGGTGTTGCCTATCAATTAGTTCCAAGAAAGCGGCCGGGGTCTAACTAGAATTTCATTCCAACCTCGATATTGTTGGAATTGGTCTCGAAGAAGCGATTGCCCGCGAAAGCTGGGTAGCAACTAACAACAACATACCCGGTATAATACCACGTGTGGGGTTTGAAGAGGTTAGTGTGTACGCAGACCTTATCACTACCTAGAAAGGTAGAGAGGTGTTTCCAATAGACAAGAAGGAGACAAGGGACGATAAAGCAAAAGGGGGAGAAAAGTAGCATCAAATAGTATCGATAGAGCAGCAAGTCTAGTAAAAGGCGAAAAACAAAGCAGCAAGTAACTAAACAATAATCAGCGCTTCTAGTATAAGGCGAAACAAAGCAGCAAGTAACTAAACAATAATCATTCTCTGTAGTAATAGTGGCAGCTTAATTCCTAGTTGAACTGTAAAAGGAGTCATATACAATACTGGAAACTGAAAATGATGATACAAGCAAGAAGTGTTACTTCAATCATCAGCAGAACTTAATTTGCTTTGAGAGAAATATACATTCGCCAAACATTATCAACAGATTCCATATGCTTTTTACCAATCAAAACATACTTCAGCCATTATCTTTGCAAATTACTTTAACAAATACCTTCTTCAAAATGAGGACACCCAATAAATACCAGTAAGCAAAAAGGAAATGCAATATAAACAAGATTAAACAGAGCAAGTGCAAATCAAATTAGGAAATGGTCTGTTTTACTTGATTGTATAACGAGGAATTACAATATCCAGACCTTAACAACAGATATTAAAGTACCCTAACTTAAACTGACAACTAACACAAACAGAAAACACAAACATGAAATCTACAATCACTAACAACAAAACACTATAAACCCCAACTCCCAATATTTAACCTCCAAATCCGTACAAGGTCCTTCCTTGCCTCTTGAGAGCGTACACAACATCCATAGCAGTAACAGTCTTTCTCCTTGCGTGCTCAGTGTAGGTAACAGCATCTCGAATCACATTCTCCAAAAAGATCTTAAGAACTCCACGTGTCTCCTCATAGATGAGCCCGCTGATACGCTTCACTCCTCCTCTACGAGCCAAACGCCTAATTGCTGGCTTTGTAATCCCCTGGATGTTATCCCTCAGAACTTTCCTGTGCCTCTTTGCTCCTCCTTTGCCCAATCCCTTACCTCCCTTTCCACGTCCAGACATTTTTCAAAAGTTTAAGAAAGAGAAAATTGAAATTGAATTTTTAAGGTTTTGAATTTAAAAGAGAGAAGTGAACTTTGATTGTTTTGATGAGATGAAATGCCTGAGTTTGTTGTTATTTATAGCTGCTGGTTTTGTGGATCAAATGAGTATCGATCCGAGTGAAAGGATGGAACGTAATGTGAATCGTTGATTGGATAGAGATCAACGGCGAAGAGTGCTTTTTTGTGTGTTGACGCGGATTGTGCTTTTTGGCTGAGATAGACATTGTACTTTTGGCGGGGTTACGGAAAACTGTATTTTGGAGTATGAAAACGAAATGTGATTTGAACTTCGAAATTTTTAAGAGCATGATTAAACTCTAGGCGGTCAAAAACTTAGAATTAGTTTTGTTTTTTTTTTTGGTCGAAAAAAAAAAGTTAGAATTAGTTTATATATACCGAAATTTTATTGATTGATTAATTAAGTACTCCATAAAGATGATTATTTGTTTCTTGAATACCAGAAAAGCTAGGTAAGCATTTGGATAATATTTAAGCTGAAATTAAAAAAATTAATCCTTAAATTTGAAGTTGAAATATGTATAATAATAATTTCAGCAAAATGAAATTTTACCATAATATATCAAGCTAAAAATGGCATGATTATACTTATGTTTCTATCATGTTGAAAAAATCAAATTATCTCCTTTTTCTTGTAGAAGGTGGATTTATCATAGTTTTTTTTTTAATATGCTTATTTGATTCTTTACTTAGAAATGGCCCTTGAAAAATTATTTTTATAAGGATGATATTTGAGATGTGAAACTCTTATAATTGACCTTTTTATTAATTTTATTTGGCTCTATATATGGCCGAATTACCTATGTTGATTTACGTGATTGTCTTGGTTCGACTTTGCAGTGTAAAATAGCACATGTTTATAAAAATGGAGCGCGAGTTGGGGCGCATGAATCTTTAAATTTTGGTAATTAAAATATTTAGAAAATTGGAATAATAATAAGAAATAATATGAGAAATACATTAAACCCAGAAAACTAAAAAGCTAATTAGTATTTTTTTTGTTTCTCACCCGGTGTGCGGTACTCGCATTGGAGTCCGACTATATCTGGATTCGCGCCGCGTAGGGCCCATTCGGGGGGAAGCGCTCCCTACCAAGGATTTTTCCATACCCAGGGTTCAAACTCGAAACCTGTGGTAAAGGGAAGAGCAGTCTCATCCACTGCACCACATCCTTTGGTGGTAATTAGTGTTACTAATACCGATAGTAGCTCCTGTCTTGAATAAGGAAGTAGCCACAGAAGTATTTGCGTTTGCAAGATATTTAGAGGTAAAAGATTTTCCTTCAGCCTTGAAACTATGCGATATGCTCTTTCTCTGTCATGCGAATCCACCAGACTATTTTATTTATTCGTTATCCATTCTTATGTGTCCTATTTTTTCATTTCTAGTTCAATTCAAGTCAATCTATTCCTTAAAGATTAGGGTGCGAGATTGACAATCTATTCCTTAAAGATTAGGATGAGTCGACGTTGATCGTAAAACAACTCAAGTTGTTGTGAGAATTTCCAAACACATATATTCACATTGTTGTAGGTTAGTATTTATAGTATAAAAGCTACATTGTTTGGATGAGATGATATCCCATGTTATGAGGGATTATATTACAACAGAAATAGATGTTAACATTATAATAAACTTGTTTCCATTAGTTCACATTTGTATTAAATATGTTTAAATTAGTTCATATTAGCATGTAGACTAATGTGAACTTCATTATATGTATGAACTAGTGTAGACTAATGTGAACTTCATTATGAGATGTATGAACTAGTGTAGACTAATGTGAATTTAGTTAGTGCGTTTACATGAAGTTTAGGCTAGATACATGTAGGAGTTCTACTATAAATACCCAACAAGTCAAGTTGAATGAAAAATATCATTTCTTCTCCATTCTTAAAGTGAGTTGTGAGTGTTTGAGTGCTTTGTTGTCTTGCTCTCCCAAATTATTTTTTTTTCCAACATTTGGTATCAGAGCCGGTATGGTTGAAGACAACAAACTTGGAGAAAAGATGACGAATTCTAACGGAACACCATTCCAAGTTCCTATGCTTACAAAAGAGAACTATGGAAATTGGTGTATTCGAATGAAGGCCTTGCTTGGTGCCTATGATGTTTGGGAACCAGTAGAGTCCGGTGTTAATGAAGCAGAAGATGTCGTTACCTCAAAGAAGAAGGATCAAAAGGCACTCACTCTCATCCATCAAGGTTTGGATGACAAGATGTTCGAGAAGGTTGCAAATGCAACAACCTCCAAGGAAGCATGGGATATTCTTCAAACTTCTTTTAAAGGTTTGGACAAAGTGAAAAAAGTTCGCCTCCAAACCTTAAGAGGAGAGTTTGAATCATTGCATATGAAGGAAAATGAATATGTTGTGGATTATATTTCGAGAGTTTTGGCTATTGTCAATCAAATGAAAAGATATGGTGAAGAGTTGAAAGACGATAGGGTCGTGGCAAAAATACTACGATCCTTAATTTCAAAATTTGATTTTATTGTTGTTGCCATTGAAGAGTCCAAAGACTTGGACACCATGACCATAGACGAACTTTCGAGTTCCTTGCAAGCACATGAAGAGAAGTTGAAGAAACCGAAAGAAGAATCGGTTGAACAAGCGTTGCAAGCAAAATTTTCTTTCAAAGAGAAAGATGAAAGGCGTGGCTCGCAACAAAGAGGCCGTGGAAATGGAAGAGGTCGTGGTAGAGGCGGAAGAGGAGGTAGTCAACCACCTTCAAGTAGAGAAAATAAAGGCCAAGACTTTAATTCAAGAAGAGGTCGTGGAAGAGGGAAAAGATGGAGGCAAAATCAAGGAAGGTATGACAAATCAAATATTGAATGTTATACTTGTCATAAATTTGGTCATTTTTCTTGGGAATGTAAAGATAACTTTGAAGAGAAAAATAATTTCGTGGAGAGCAAAAATGAAGATGAAGATGCCACCTTGCTTCTCGCGTGCAAAGGAGAAGAAAGTGCCGAGAAGCACCGATGGTACCTTGATTCCGGTGCAAGTAGCCATATTTGTGGAAAGAAGGATTTATTTGTGGAACTTGAAGAGTTGAATCGTGGCACAATCACTTTTGGAGATTCTTCACGTGTTAAAATCAAAGGAAAAAGTACGATTTTAATTCGCTTGAAGGATGGAAGTCATCAATTAATTTCTAATGTTTTATATGTGCCGGAGATGAAAAGTAACATTTTGAGTTTGGGACAACTTTTGGAGGAAAATTATGACATTCATTTGAAAGATAAAAAGTTGTTTATGAGAGATGAAAAAGGGAGATTATTAGCTAAAGTTCCTATGGCTAATAATAAAATGTTCATTTTAAATCTTCAAAATGATGCTCCAAGATGCTTACTTTCATGTGCCAAAGACTCCTCTTGGCTTTGGCATATGAGATTTGGTCACTTGAATTTTGATAGCTTAAGGTTGATGGATAAAGAAAACATGGTGAATGGATTGCCAAGTATTAATCATCCCAACCAATTTTGCGAAGGATGTATCTTTGGAAAGCAAGCTAGAAAAAGCTTTCCTAAAGAGTCTTTGACAAGAGCAAGATGCCCTTTGGAGTTAATTCACATGGATGTTTGCGGACCTATCAAGCCATCTTCACTTGGTAAAAGTAATTATTTTTTACTTTTCATTGATGATTATTCTACAAAAACTTGGGTTTATTTTTTAAAGGCAAAATCAGAGGTGTTTGAAACCTTTAAAAAATTCAAGAGGATGGTGGAGAAACAAAGTGGCTATCAAATTAAGTCACTTCGGTCGGACAATGGTGGAGAATTCACTTCAAATGAATTCAAAGTTTTTTGTGAGAAAAATGGAGTTCGCCATTTTTTAACCGTGCCAAGATCACCACAACAAAATGGCGTTGTGGAAAGAAAGAACCGGACCATTCTTAACATGGTGAGGAGTATGTTGAAGAGCAAAAATATGCCAAAGGAATTTTGGGCTGAAGCTGTTGCTTGTGCGGTATACTTACTAAATCGTTGCCACACAAAACGTGTTCATGGAAAAACACCTCAAGAGGCATGGAGTGGTTTCAAGCCAAAAGTTTCTCACTTGCGAGTTTTCGGAAGCATTGCATATGCACATATACATGATGAAAAGAGGACCAAGCTCGATGACAAAAGTGAGAGGTATGTTTTTATTGGTTATGATCAAAATTCTAAAGGTTATAAATTGTATAATCCCAAAAATGGCAAGGTCACTTTGAGTAGAGATGTTGAGTTTGATGAAGATAGTGCTTGGGATTGGAAGACTAAAGAGCAAGATTACTCTTTTAGTCCATTATTTGATGATGATGAAGAAGATGTGGAGCAACCTATCTCACCACTATCAACACCTCCGCCACAAAATCAAGAAGTGGAGGAATCAAGTTCAAGTTCAAGTGAAGCACCTCACAAGAGTAGAAGTCTCCGTGACTTGTATGAAAACACGGAAGTGGTAAGAAATGATTTATATGATTTTACTCATTTTTGTTTATTGGTGGATAGTGAGCCTATAAGCTTTGAGGATGCATTCCAAAATTCCAAATGGAGAGATGCCATGGATGAAGAAATCAAGGCAATAAAAAAGAATGAAACATGGGAGTTGGTCACACTTCCAAAAGGAAAAAGCACCATTGGAGTCAAATGGGTGTACAAGCTAAAGAAGAATTCCAAGGGTGAAGTAGAAAAGTACAAAGCAAGATTAGTAGCTAAAGGATACAAGCAAAAAGCCGGTATTGACTATGAAGAGGTATTTGCACCGGTTGCTCGTTTGGAAACAATTCGCTTTGTCATTGCCTTGGCCGCCCAAAATCAATGGAAAATCCATCAAATGGATGTGAAGTCAGCTTTTTTGAATGGCGTATTGGAGGAAGAAGTCTACATTGATCAACCTTTGGGCTATAAGGTTGAAGGACAAGAAAATAAAGTCTTGAAATTGAAAAAGGCTTTATATGGGTTGAAGCAAGCTCCGCGGGCTTGGAATAGTAGAATTGATTAAATATTTTCAAGCAAATGGTTTTTCAAAATGTCCACATGAACATGCACTTTATGTAAAAATTGCTAAAAATGGAGACATTTTACTTGTTTGCTTGTATGTAGATGACTTGATTTTTACAGGAAATAATCCTAAGATGTTTGAAGAATTCAAGGAAGCAATGGCTAGAGAATTTGAGATGACGGACATTGGATTAATGTCCTACTATCTTGGCATTCAAGTGCAACAAAGGAAGGATGGGATTTTTATTTCTCAAGGAGCATATGCAAAGGAAATTCTCAAGAAGTTCGAGATGGATAATTACAATCCCGTGAGCACCCCCGTTGAATGTGGAGTTAAAATATCCAAGCATGGAGATGGAGAAAATGTAAATCCCACATTTTTCAAGAGTCTTGTTGGAAGCTTAAGGTACTTGACATGCACAAGGCCGGATATTCTTTATGGTGTTGGACTTGTGAGCCGCTTTATGGAAGCTCCTACTACCTCCCATTTAAAGGTAGCAAAAAGAATACTTCGGTACATCAAAGATACACTTGATTATGGAATTCTTTATTCATCTTCTAAGGATTCTAAGTTTGTCGGATATTGTGATAGTGATTGGGCTGGTGATATTGATGATCGTAAAAGTACTACTGGGTTTGTTTTCTTTCTTGGAAATTCTGCATTTACATGGAATTCTAAAAAACAACCAATTGTTACTTTGTCAACTTGTGAGGCGGAGTATGTTGCAGCTTGCTCATGTGTTTGTCATGCAATTTGGTTAAGAAGTTTGTTGGAGGAACTTCACCAACCACAAAAGGATGCCATAAAGATTTTTGTTGACAACAAGTCGGCTATCGAGTTAGCCAAAAATCCTGTATTTCATGAAAGGAGCAAGCATATAGATACAAGGTATCACTTTATTAGAGATTGTATATCTAATAAAGTTGTGGAGCTTGAGCATGTGAAGTCGCAAGATCAAATTGCGGATATTTTCACCAAGCCATTAAAGATTGAAGTTTTTCAAAAGCTAAGGATGGCGCTTGGAGTGATGAAACAAGTTTAAGGGGGGATGTTAAAATTATAATAAACTTGTTTCCATTAGTTCACATTTGTATTAAATATGTTTAGATTAGTTCATATTAGCATGTAGACTAATGTGAACTTCATTATATGTATGAACTAGTGTAGACTAATGTGAACTTCATTATGAGATGTATGAACTAGTGTAGACTAATGTGAATTTAGTTAGTGTGTTTACATGAAGTTTAGGCTAGATACATGTAGGAGTTCTACTATAAATACCCATGTATGCTAGCCATTTGGAACAAGTCAAGTTGAATGAAAAATATCATTTCTTCTCCATTCTTAAAGTGAGTTGTGAGTGTTTGAGTGCTTTGTTGTCTTGCTCTCCCAAATTATTTTTTTTCCAACAATAGATTCAATCAAATCTGAGTTAGTTGTGATGAGGCCTTATCCGTATTATCCTACGCCCCCGCAAGATCGGCTCTATTGGAAGGAGACCGATCTTGGAAATAAAGTCAGTGAACAACTTTTTTGACAAGGGCTTAGTAAAAGCATCTGCAAGCTGTGCAGCAGATGAGTTGTGGCTGACTTTAATGTCCTTCTTTTCAACTTGATCACGAACGAAATGGAAGTCTATAGCGACATGTTTCATGCGACTATGGAATACAGGATTCTTGCACAGATAAGTGAGTCCGATATTATCACAGAGAACCAATGGGGTGTGGGGAAGAGGAAGATGAAGCTCACGTTGAAGGTTGACAGGCCAATTTATTTCAACTATAGCAGCTGCAACTGCACGACACTGTGCCTCAGTAGAGGATCGTGCGCCTGTACGTTGCTTCTTAGAACTCCAGCTAATAGGATTACAACCACGGAGGATAATATAAGTTGAACTTGAAGCACGAGAGATAGGGTCCCCACCCCAATCAGCGTCAGCATATGCAACAAGCTTTGTCGAAGTTGACGGTCGAAGATGTAAGCTATAGGTGATAGTATGTTTGAGATAGTGGAGAAGACGCTTTGCTGCTTGCCAGTGTTTCATGGAGGGGAAGTGCATGAACTGAGCTAACAATTGACAGCGAATGAGATATCTGGCCGAGTGTTTGTGAGGTACTGCAGAGCGCCAACAACTTGACGGTATTCTTTTGCATTGGCAGCAGGAGAACCATCATTGAGAGTAAGGGGTTATATGGTAGACATTGGGGTGGCAACACCTTTAGCTTCAAGCATGTTTAAGCGACTGAGAACATCAACAATCAACTTACTTTGAGTGAGAAGTAGGCCATCATTGAATGGAATAACTTCAATATTCAGGAAGAAGTGGAGATGCCCAAGGTCCTTGAGAGAGAATCTGCTTCCAATTAAATTCACAACTGAGCGAATGTGATCTTTTGAAGAACCAGTGACACTGATGTCGTCAACGTAAATTAACACAAAGACCAGAACATTAGAAGATTGATAAATGAACAGAGAACTGACGGAGTACGCCTTCTTGAAACCACATGAAAGGAGGAACTACGTAAGAGCATTATATCAGTCACGAGGAGCTTGGCAAAGTCCATAAATTGGCTTGTGAAGGCGTCATACATGGTTTGGATGAAGAGGATCAGCGAATCCTTGTGGTTGCTGCATCAACACAGTTTCCTCTAGAGTTCCTTGCAAAAATGCATTGTTCACGCCGAGTTGGTGCAAAGGCCATCTGTAAGTCACAGCTAGAGAAAGAATAAGTCTAATAGTAGTATGTTAAACTACCGGACTAAAAGTAGCATGAAAGTCAATTCCTGGGCGTTGGTGAAAACCTTTAGCTACAAGACGAGCCTTGTAGCGCTCAATGGAACCATCAGGTTTATGTTTAATGCGAAACAGCCATTTATAACCTATAATATTCTGAGCAGATGTAGATAGTACAAGAGACCAAATTCTATTTTTTATAATAGCAACATACTCATCATTCATTGCTTCACACCACGTGGGATATTTTTGTGCTTATTTGAAGGTGTTAGGAGTTATGGGTACCGGAGAAGAGGATTTTGTGGCAAGATAATCAAATACCTGCTTGGGTTTGAAAATATTATTTTGGGATCTTGTGATAATATGTCGTAGAGGAGGAGCTGATGGGGTTGGGAATTTGGCCAGATAGTTGGTGATGAAGCCAAGGTCTGAGAAGTAGAGCTTAAAGAGGGAGATGGAGAAGAATGTACCTAATCTTGAGGAGATGCGGTGGCAGCACTGTCCGTGGAGGTTGAAGAAGTCATTGCATGAGTGGCCCGAGTAATTGGAGGTAAGGGAATGGACGATTCAACTGGGATACTAGTGGAGGTTGGAGGAATAGGTAACGGGGCCGAGGGACATAACCATGTAGTTGTTAATACGGGAGAGACAGAGGTTAGATCAGTATGCATTGAGACAAATGAAAAATATGCTCAACAAACACTACATGGCGTGATATGAAGATTTTGTTGGTGGTTGGATCAAGATAGGCATAACTATTCGTAGATGATGAGTAACCCATGAACACACACACAAGGACGGCTTTTTTAAGTCAAGTTTGTGCTTTGAATAAGGTCATAACCAAGGGTAGTATAGACAACCAAATACTTTTTAACTTCTGAGGGTTAGGAGAACAGGGAAACAAAGTCTGAAAGGGAGACTTTCCTCTGAGGAGGGGATTTGGTAATCTATTTATAAGGTACACAGCTGTTTGGACAGCAAGAGACCAAAACTTGACAGGGATAGAAGCATGGTGAAGAATAGTAAGTATTGTTTTAAGAACATGACGATGCTTGTGTTCCGATGTACCAACAAGTTGAGGTGTGTATGGAGGACTCAAGAGATTTTGAATGCCAGAGTTTTGAAGGAAGGATTTGAGACCAAGATATTCACCACCTTCAATATACAAGGTAACAATTGTGGTGGAGAAATAATTCTCAACTAGTTTCTTGAAATTAATAAATATTTGTGTAACATCAAATTTGTGTTCAATGGGAAACAACCATATATATTTTGTAAAGTGATCAACAAAGAAAACATAAAATCGAAAATTATCAAAGGAAGTTATGGGAGCTGGTCCCCAAACATCAGAGTAAATTATTTCAAAGGCTCCATGACTTCTAACAGAAGTTTCACCAAAAGGAAGTTGGTGACTTGACTGGAAACTTGGTGGTTGGCCACTCATAGAGATCATTCTTACTCCTTCCATCGTGCCCGTGCTCAAATCATTTACAAGATAAGAATAAGGAGAAAATTCAATAGAAGTTAAATTTTGGCGACAAAATTGAGTTACTAAAAGTAAATTTCGTTTTAACTTTGGTGAGCACAGAACATGTTCAAGTGTGGAAGGACGAGTCGAAAATGAGAATGAAGAGTAGTTTGCCCAATATGTGAAATAGGAATACTGTTACTATCGCCGATGACTATGTCATCACCGCCTGAAACCTCTGTTGCAGAAGTAAGATTCCCAAGGTTGTCTGTCATGTGGTGAGATGCGCCAGAGTCAATGATCCAGGAATTATCATTATTGCTGTAGGAGCGAGATGACATATTTTCCTGGGCTTCATATTTGTTGTGTGATTGAGAGCGACAAACTTTAGCGATGTGACCATACTTGTCACATAGTTGACACTAAACGCGCTACTGTGATCCAAAGGATTTGGAGGTTTGATTTTGGCCAGTAAAGTTCTTTCCATTAGAGGTATGGTTTGAATTTGGAGCTCCTTGGTTGCATCGCTGTGGGTTTTAATTCCCAGCATTATTGTAGTTTCGTCGCTGAGAAATTTAGGCGTTTGAAACACGCTGGTTAAATTGGGTTGTGATAACTGGAGCAACATCTTTGGGCTCTGAATATTGAACAAAGACTTCATGAGCTAGAAGTTTATCATATAATTCCTCAAAAGATATAGGATTGTCGCGAGCACGAATAGTTGCTGAAATTTCCCCGGTCCAAGACCACTAAGTACTTTGATAACCAGTTCTTCATTTGTTAATGGGGATCCACCGGAGGCAAGATCATCAGCAATAGTTTTGATTTCCTTCATGTAGTGAGCAACTGGTCGAGCTTCTTTTCGTAGATTGGCAAGAATCTCACGAAGGGCAAAAATTCTGGGTTGTGATTTGCTTGCAAAAGTTGTCTGAAGTGTCTCCCATGCATATGTTGCCGTCATTGCGTGCGCTATCGTGTCACGACGCAAACCGATGGGCCGCGATGGACACCCGGTACCTTACTCAACCGAATACCAACGTAACGTATCTTTCATATTATTCTATCATAGGTAAATGGACCGGAGTAAAGCATGAGGGAATACAAACTTATATATTAGACATACTGGCCTATAAGACCAAAATGATCACTTGTACACTAAACAAGTCTCTAAGAATACATAGTTTCGTAAAGGTCGAGACAGAGTCCCGCGATACCAAACAATACACGTCTAAATCATACTAACCAATCAAGCAACTCCGAAGCAAATGGAGCGCACCAACATCTCCCGCTGAGCTGATAACCTACTTGGAGGGCTCTCTACCTGTCTATCGGGACCTGCGGGCATAAAACGCAGCGTCCCCAGGCAAAAAGGGACGTCAATACGAATAACGTACCGAGTATGTAAGGCACATAAATAAGTACATAACAGACATGGAATAAATAATGACTCAACCTGTAAGTCTGGATAACTCTGTAAATCATGAAATGCTTATAGTGTCATGCATATGCGTATGAATGTCATGTCATGCATCGGTACATGTGTTCATAACATCGTCAAGCCTCTGAGGGCATCCCATCATATCATCTCGGGCACTGTGGGCAAATCATCAACGTGTACCAGCTGATCAGGTGGTGGTGCGTATATAACGTCGTAACCTTTTTCCATATCCCATATACATATATATACATATATACGCGTATATAGCCGTCTGAGTCATGGGTCAATGTACATGTATAAATGCATGAAATACATAAGAAATACGTTAATAAGATTTTCTCGGAATGCCATAAAACTTAATATGCCTTTCGGATAAACTTTATCAAATACGTATTTTTTTCTGAGACTCATGAACAGAAGATAATAATAAATCACATGGGGAATCAAGGATATAGACACCCCTAGTATATCTATGAATAGAGTCATTTATGAAAGTTGCGTATTATGCTCGTTTCATTTGTATTATTTGGATCATGCCAAAAAGAAATAAGGGATGACCTTAACATACCTGGAGTAGGGAAAAATCCATATGATGTTATTATCCCACTTTGACGAGTACAAGAATATTGAATCTCTATACGCTTCTCGCTCTTTACTAAACTTAACTTTTGCCTCTTGTTCCGTCTTTGGATCTAATATTGTGTTCAACAATGCCTCTGCAGCTATTAAACATTGGTTTCTCCTTTTACTTTGCATAGACGAGGCAATTTTGCTTTTGAAAGTTCTTGAATCTTTCTGGAAACTCATTTAAACGTAGGAATTCCATATGTTCTTTGCAAATGAGTTATCTGTAGAACTTTGAGATCCTATATAACTGGTTAAATGAACTCCCTCATGTAATTAACGGATCTGGAACAAAGAATCATTTCATTAATGTGTTTTGTAATACTAATATATGGACAAACTACTCATAGTCCTCCCAATTGTCTCCATATAACGTCTAGCTTATGTCATCCCCTACTTAAAGAATAATTTTTTCCCCCCAAAATCCTTAATGTGACACATATACCAAATGAATAATGAGTCATTGTCCAAGAATTGGGTTTGCTGCCACGTGGGGGGTGGGGGTGGGGTGGGGGTGGAAAATTTTAATTTTTATCCGCTTCTTAGGTAATTAGGTAGTGTCCTGTTACTCGGTAATTAACCAATTACCCGCATAATTTGGAATTATCTCAAACTACTTAAAATACTACTCACTTTTAACACACCTTATATACCTTACTATCATGGCCATGTAGTACATTGTATGACACTAGTTCATAAATACCGGGTATTATAGTTCGGATCGTATTTTATCCCAAAATGATAAATTTCGACGAAATTCTTTTTCTTCGACTTGCTTACCCTCTCACCTTCACGAATTTACTCATCACTTGTTTGAAATATCATAATACTTATAATCTCACAATAATCTTATTCCCGAACTTACATATTAACTTCCGACGAAACTTTATCGTACGAAAATGCGGGATGTAACATCTCATTTCCGAGCTTCCATTAATTTATTTATGGTATACCTTCATGTACGAAAACATGGGATGCAATATATCATTGGAGCAATAGAGTGATCAATAGATGCCATAAATACCAAAATGTCTTGGCGTTGCCGGAGTTTATAGTTGGGATTAACAAGCTGCTGATTATTTTCAATGATAAATTGAGCAGGACACTCTGAGGATCCATCAATATAGCCAATTAAGTCATAACCGTAGAGCAAGGTTGTGACTTGGGCTTTCCATGTGGAGTAATTGGTGCTTCCAATTAACTTAAGTGATAGTTGGGCTGCTGGGTTGAAGGAGACTAATTGAGAGGGTTGGATAACTGAACAAACTAGTGAGGGTGACGCTGAGTTGTTTGATGTAGAAGATGAGTTGGTTTGAATTTCTGAAACCATTTTTGGACCAGGAAAGGGGTTTAACTCGTTGGAGTTTGAGGTGTTTCTGATACCATAAAACAACTCAAGTTGTTGTGAGAATTTTCACACACACATCTTCTCATTGTTGTAGGTTAGTATTTATAGTACAAAAGCTATACTGATAGGATGAGATGAGATCCTATGTTATTAGGGATTGTATTACAACAGAAATAGATTCAATCAAATATGAGTTAATTGTGATGAGGCCTTATCCGTATTATCCTCTTTAGATTGATGGGGATAGACTTTTCTCAGCAAAAAGGGTAACCGCCTCTTCAAACTATTCTAAGCCACCCCCCTGCGACTGAGTCAGTTAATCCTATTCAAAGGCTAGGCATGCTTTGACTTCCATTGACGGGCACAAAGCCCTTACGAAGAGAAGCTTGCAAAACGTCCATATCTTGTAATCTCTTCATAATTATTATTCAATATCCCGATTCCTTTAAAAGTGGCGGCTTGGGACAAGTGCACAAATAGTCATTTTCAGGGATGCTATTTAAAGAGTAGCTCGTATTTATTTTGTCCTGAAATTTTAAATTAAAAATCTTAACTTCCGAACAATTTAAGACACTTTTGTCCCTAAAAACTGAACTTAAAAATTGAAATCCAAGACGCACTGGCTAATTCCTACATAGCTGCCCTATAATGAAGTGGCTACCTGGTGTTATTTCTAGTGGCAGCTTGAATGCTACCATCATGAGCGACTTCGCGAGGCCATTTTAAGTTAGAGAAATTTTCACTAACCAGTATTGTTTAGTGGTTATTAGCTAGTTGTGGCTACCATTTACTATATTACTTCCTATAACTATGTTTTAAGGGTTTTTTAAAGTGTATTCGATGTATTTAAGCTACTGTATTCATGAATACAGTAGCATTTTTAGGCGTGAAACATGGGATTACAGCTAGACAGATTTTTGATTTGACTGTATTCGACTGTATTCACGGCGTGAAATATGGGATTACAGCTAGATAGATATTGTATTCGACTGTATTCACGATATGTAATTGTGAATACAGTAACGTAAATACTGTTGATACCCAATTTTTCCGTATAATATTTTTAAAATGCATGTATGCCTTCAAAACTATGCATTAACATCAATTGTGACATTTTTCCATAATTTTTATATTTTTAGGGATTTTTAATTAATTTATCCCAGCATTTTTATTTATATAAATAATCACTAATTGCATCACAAATAGTTTTATAATAATTTTGTGGCTTAGTTTTATCATTTGCATTTGTACTAAGTTTTAATTATTTTACAAATAGCCGCATTTGTATTTTTGGGGTTATAATTGCAATTACTTTGCAATTATAGCCCATGCATGCATTATTACATTATTTTACCGAATAATAACCTTTTATATATTTAAAATATAAAGTAATTATTTTAAAATATTTCTAGGCATGAAAGTCATTTTTTATAATTTATTAACTATTTTAAAAATTATTTTAGCAATTAAATGGGTATTTAACAAATAACCCCTTTTATTTTCGAACCTAGCCTAAATTAAACAGCCCAAATCCCTAACCCACTAACACCAGGCCCAAACCAACTACCCCTAGCCCAATTAAATCCTACTCGGCCCCCAAACCCTCTAAATCATGGCCGTTGATCATAGAGATCAACGACCACCATCACTTCTTACCATTTTTAACCAAATGACCCCCCTAAACCCTAGCCATTATTCACAAACGGCCATCCTAGAATCCCTAATCCTCTCCGTCTTTCTGAGACCTAAACCTAACCTTAGTTGCCGCCACCCAAAACTAATCTTATTCCCTTCGATTCTCACTCGACCCATGAATTTCCATGGCCGTTTGAGGCTCCTACTGATCTTCTACATCTCTTGGTTGCTCGTTCTTATGATTTCTTGGAAAGATCTCAAAGAGATCTAACCAGATCTGGTTCAAGACTCTCTGAGAGTCCGTCTATGGTTGTGAGTGTTACTATTTCGATGCTTTTACGGTTCAAATCTCTTGTTTGAGACTGGATTCTCTTTACCCTTTCATTCTTTCATCAAAACCCTCATTTCAAACATGAATCCATCCAGATATTTGTAGATCTGGAAAGTTTATGAGTTCGTCATCGATTTTTCTTCAAAGAGTTTCTTGTTTCTTCACTATTAACCGATTTTTAGCACTACGCTACTTTAGGTTTTTGATTTCTCTGATTTCTGTTATTCGAATCTCTGTATGTTTGAAGTGCTTTCTGTTTCCATGGCTATTTCTTTAAAGTTCTCCTAATCTTCCTGCTACTAATCAACCCTAAGTATCTTTCTAATTATCTGGGGTTTCCACTTCCGTTTTTTGCAAAAGGTTTTCTGAAGTTTTTATGTTTCGTTTGATCTTTCTGGCATGGTTATGTTTCTGGTCCAATTGTTTGACTATTCAGTGTTTGATTTCAACCTCTTGTTCGTTATTGTTTGAATAATTGAATGATTAGCGTAATTTTCTAGGGTTTCATTTGTTTACTAAACTAATTTACTGATCTCTGATAGTTTTCCTTAATCCTGAGTTCTTAATTGACATCTCTCGTCTATCTATGGGTTGATTGACCCTTTGATTGGTCTCTGATTACCCGTGTTGCCTTATTTGTGAAACTGATTACTTGATTTAAGGGTTCTAACCCTAATTGATTGTTAAACCTACTTCTTGCCCAATTTGAAATTCAATTAGAGTTATTTATAGTATAATTCCCTAATTTCCTATACACAATCAAGCTTGATTGATTATTTTATTACTTCCTTACCTTATTTTTGCAATGTCAATTTTCCTTGCCTTATTTACCTACACTATTCGACTCCTATATATATATATATGCACTCTCATTCTACCTTAGACACGAACAATAGTTCACACACACACAAAAACTTTCCTCTCATCTCTCTCTCTACTACTTGTGATCACTGCTTGACTAGCCGACTAAAAGCCAAGCCTAGGCTGTTGAATCCTGTCTACTTTACCTTCTGTTTCTGCTTCCTTAACTGGTATGTCTCTACTATTGTCATTCAATTAATTTTTGCATTTATCAACATGTTTACTTCTGTTAAATTTGTATGTTCATCAGCATGTTTACTTTTGTTTAAATCCATGTGTTTACCAGTATGCTTACCCTCATTTAATCCATGTGTTTGCTAGCATGACTGTTTCTGTCCAGTCTATGTGGCTACTTCTGTTCAAACTATATATTCAATAGCATGTCTGACTATATGTGTCACGACCCCGGTTCGCCCTCCGTGAACCATCGTGACGGCACCTAGTCTCTACGACTAGGTAAGCCTAAATTGCGGAAAAGAAACCAAAATTTGCGGAAGTAAAATAATTTAAAACAGAAATAAAGGAAATAAACAGCTTTTGAAGGTGCCGCTCAGCATACACAATATTAAGTTCTCAAAACCAATACATAAATCCAAGACCCGGAAACCCATGAATCACAAGCTAAGAAGTACTACATAGCTCTAACTCCAGAATGTCTAACAAGAACTGAAATACAGAAGGGCTAATACTAAACATCAAGAATAGAAAGAGACTCCTCGGTCTGCGAATGCGGCAGATATACCTCGAAGTCGCTATAGCAATCGCCTCGCCTCAGGGGTGGTAGGACTGAGTCGAAGTACCTGGATCTGCACATGAAAAACATGCGCACGAAGGGCATGAGTACACCACATCGGTACTCAGTAAGTGTCAAGCCTAACCTCGGTTGGGTAGTGATGAGGAAGGTCAGGGCCCTACTGAGGTTAAATAAGATATAAGGTTTAACAGTGTGAAATAAACAGTGTAAATAAGTAGCACAGGATATGAAGGACAACAACAACTATTACAAAGGCAAGTAAAACACAGAAAGAGAATACAACTCAGCTCCGAGATAACAACCGGGGATCTCCCAGGATACCGTCCTATAGTCCCCAAATATAAATATCATATCCAGTGGATCTCCCGGGTGCAGTCCTGTATCCAACTCATAAATGCGCGGGGATTACCGGAATACCACATCCGTAGTCCCAATTATAAATACTCAGTACTGGGGAATCTATCGGGTGCAATCCCCAACGAACTCCTCTGAAAATCCCTCTTGAAAAGTGCTTCCCAAGCTTCTTCCCGTTTGAAAAATATGAAAAATGGCTAAATTTCGCGAAGGCAAGGATTTATATGATCTGCCCAGCGATTACCGCATCTGCGGTCTCGCATCTGCGAAACCCGGTCGCACCTGCGACATTTCATTAAAGGGGGACTTTCCGCACCTGCGACTACATCACCGCAGATGCGGTGCCGCTTCTGCGATTACCTGACCGCATCTACGGTCGATTCCCTTTTGCCTCAAAACCGCTTCTGCAACCACTGAGCCGCTTCTGCGGCGCCGCACCTGCGGAACCCTAACCGCAGGTGCGGTTATGATAGAACCAGTAGCTGAAGCTGCAACTTTAACCCCAAATTTCCTCCGTCAACCACCCGAAATCATCCCGAGGCCCTCGGGACCTCAACCAAAGGCACCAACAAGTCTAATACCAATGTCAGAACTTGTACCAATCCTTAAAACACCTAAAACAACATCGAAACCTCAAATTAACCATGGATTCAAGCCTAAGAACTCCAAATTTCTCAAAATACGCTTTCGATCAAAAGTCTATCAAACCTCGTCTGAATGATCTGAAATTTTGCGCACACGTCACATTCAACACTACGAAGCTACTCCAACTTTCGGAATTTTATTCCGACCCTCGGATCAAAATCTCACTATCGAATCGGAAACTTCAAAAATCTAACTTTCGGCATTTCAAGCCTAAATTAGCTACGGATCTCCAAAACACAATCCGAAACGCCCCTAAGCCCGAAATCACCCAACGGAGCTAACGGAACCATCGGATTTCTATTTCGAGGCCGTCTTCACATTGTTCCAACTATGATCAAAATTCCAAGACTTAAGCTCTCATTTAGGGACTAAGTGTCTCAAAACTCTCCGAAATTCAAAACCGAACATCCCGGCAATTCAGAATAGCAAAGAAAAACACGGGGAAAGCAGTTAATAGGGGATCGGGGCGTAAATTCTAAAAATGACCGGTCGGGTCGTTACATCCTCCCACACTTAAACATTCGTTCGTCCTCGAACGAGCACAAAGACATACCTGAAGTAGTAAAAAGATTAGGATACTGGCTGCGCATATCCTGCTCGGTCTCCCAGGTCGCCTCCTCGACCGGCTGACCTCGCCACTGAACCTTCACCAATGTAATGTTCTTTGACCTCAACTTCCTAACCTGCCTGTCCAATATTGCCACTGGCTCCTCAACATAATATAGATCCTTCTCCAACTGGACTGAGCTGAAATCCAACACGTGCGACGGATCACCGTGATACCTCCGGAGCATCGAAACATGAAATACCAGATGAACTCCTCCCAAGCTGGGAGGTAAGGCAAGCTCGTAAGCAACCTCTCCGACGCGTCTCAAAATCACAAAAGGGCCAATAAACCTCGGACTCAACTTCCCCTTTTTCCCAAATCTCATAACGCCTTTCATAGGCGAAACCTGAAGCAGAACCCGCTCTCCAACAATGTAGGAAACATCACGAACCTTTCGGTCCGCGTAACTCTTCTGTCCGGACTGGGCTGTACGGAGTCTATCTTGAATCACCTTGACTCTCTCCAAAGCATCCTGAACCAAGTCTGTGCCCAATAATCTAGCCTCACCTGGCTCGAACCAACCCATCGGAGATCTACATTGCCTACCATATAAAGCCTCGTACGGTGCCATCTGAATGTTGGACTGATAGCTGTTGTTGTAGGCAAACTCTGCCAATGGCAAGAACTGATCCCAAGAACCCCCAAACTCAATCACACACGCACAGAGCATATCCTCAAGAGTCTAAATAGTGCGCTCAGACTGTCCGTCCGTCTGAGAGTGAAATATTGTGCTCAACTCCACCCGAGTACCCAACTCCTGTTGTACGGCTCTCCAGAATCGCGATGTGAACTGAGTACCTCTGTCTGAAATGATGGAAACTGGAATACCATGCAGACGGACAATCTCCCAGATATAAATCTCCGCCAATCGCTCCGAGGAATAGGTAGTACACACAAGGATGAAATGCGCGGACTTGGTCAGTCGATCCATAATAACCAAAATGGCATCAAACTTCTTCAAAGTCCGTGGGAGCCCAGATACGAAGTCCATGGTGATCCGCTCCCACTTCCACTCCGAAATCTCTATCTGTTGAAGCAATCCACCCGGTCTCTGATGCTCATACTTCACCTGCTGACAATTAAGGCACTGAGCTACAAACCCAACTATATCTTTCTTCATCCGCCTCCACCAGTAGTGCTGCCTCAAATCCTGATACATCTTCGCGGCACCCGGATGAATGGAATACCGCGAACTATGGGCCTCCTTTAGAATCAACTCCCGAAGCCCATCAACATTGGGTACACAAACTCGACCCTGCATCCTCAATACTCCGTCATCACCACTAGTCACATCTCGAGCTTCGCCATGCAACACTTTGTCCTTGAGGACAAGCAAATAAGGGTCATCAAACTGATGCTCCCGGATACGGTCAAACAAGGAAGACCGAGAGACCACACAAGCTAGAACCCGACTAGGCTCCGAAAGATCCAATCTCACAAACTGGCTGGCTAATGCCTGAACATCCATCGCCATAGGCCTCTCCGCTGCTGGTAGATAAGCAGTGGCGTACGCAAGATTTTTCATAAGCGGTGTCACTATTTCTAGTGAGAGGCCCGTAACAGTCAAAAAAAAATTGGTGGAGCCAAGGGAGTTCGAACCCAAGACCTCTCACAACAAACATGAAGCTGTCAACCACTAGACTATTGAGCTGTTCTGTTGCAAATGATGTCATTTTAATGGTTTTATCTTGTATTTCCGTTTTACTTATTATTTTTATATATATAAATAGTAAAAAAATTCGACGAAGCGGTGTCCCATGACACCGCTTGGGTTCATGTAAATCTGCCCCTGTAGATAAGCCAAACTCCACAAACTCTCTGCCCGGCGACTCAAAGCATCGACCACCACATTGGCCTTGCCCGGGTGATACAAGATAGTGATGTCATAATCCTTCAGTAGCTCTAGCCATCTCCTTTGACGCAAATTAAGGTCCTTCTGCTTGAACAAATGCTGCAAACTCCGGTGATCAGTATATATCTCACAAGGCACGCCGTACAAATAATGACACCAGATCTTCAAGGCATGAACAATGCCAGCTAACTCAAGATCATGGACAGGATAATTCTTCTCATGTATCTTCAACTGTCTGGAGGCGAAGGCAATCAGCCGTCCTGCATCAACACCACTCCAAGGCCAACTCTCGAGGCATCACAATAGACAGTATAAGACCCCGAACCGGTAGGCAATATCAAAACTGGGGCTGTAGTCAAAGCTGTCTTGAGCTTGTGAAAGCTCTCCTCGCACTCTTCCGTCCACTGGAATGGAGCACCCTTCTGGGTCAGTATGGTCATAGGTGCTGCAATAGATGAAAACCCCTGAACAAATCGACAGTAATAACCCGCCAAGCCAAGAAAATTGCGGATCTCTGTAGCTGAGGATGGTCTGGGCCAACTCTGCACGACCTCTACTTTCTTCGGATCCACCAAAATACCCTCTCTCGACACCACGTGACCCAAGAACGCCACGGAATCCAACCAAAACTCACATTTCGAGAACTTAGCATACAACTTCTTTTCTCTCAAGGTCTGGAGCACTATCCTCAGGTGCTGCTCATGATCCTCTCGACTCCGGGAGTATACCAGGATGTCACCAATAAAAACAATCACGAATGAATCAAGATATGGCCGGAAAACACTGTACATCAGATGCATGAAGGCTGATGGGGCATTAGTCAGCCCAAATGACATAACAAGGAACTCGTAGTGACCATACCGAGTCCTGGAGGCAGTCTTCGGGATATCTGGCTCCCGAATCTTCAACTGATGATAGCCTGAACGCAAGTCAATCTTAGAAAACACACAAGCTCCCTGTAACTGGTCAAACAGGTCATCAATACGAGGCAAGGGATAACGGTTCTTCACTGTCACCTTGTTCAGCTGGCGATAATCAATACACATACGCATAGAACCATCCTTCTTCTTTACAAACAAGACAGGAGCACCCCAAGGTGATACACTGGGCCGAATGAAACCCTTATCAAGTAATTCCTGTAACTGCTCCTTCAACTCAGGATGAGCCATACGGTACGGAGGGATAAAAATGGGCTGAGTGCCCGGCAACAGATCAATGCCAAAATTAATGTCTCTATCAGGCGGCATACCCGGAAGATCAGCTGGAAACACATCAGGGAAATCTCGTACTACTGGGACTGAATCAACAGAAGGAGTATCCATGCTGACATCTCTGACATAAGCTAAATACGCATCACAACCTTTCTCAACCATGCGGTGAGCCTTAAGGAAAGAAATAACTCTACTGGGAGTGTGACCTAAAGTACCCCTCCACTCAATACGCGGTACACCTGGCATGGCCGGTGTCACGGTTTTGGCGTGACAATCAAGAATAGCATAATGGGGCGACAACCAGTCCATGCCCAAGATAATATCAAAATCAACCATGCTGAGCAATGGTCTCAAAACCACCAAGAACAACCAAACATGACCGATAAACGCGGTCCACAATAAGAGAATCTCCTATAGGAGTAGAAACATAAATTGGGGAACTCAAAGAATCCCGAGATACACCCAAATGCGGAGCAAAATAAGAGGACACATAAGAATAAGTGGAGCCTAGATTGAATAGAACCGATGCATCTTTGTGACAGACCAAGATAGTACATGTGATGACAGAATCGGAGGCTACAGCCTTAGTACGTGAAGGGAGAGCATAATATCTAGCTTGGCCTCCCCCTCAAGGGCGACCTCTACCTCCCCGACCTCCACCTCTAGGTAGCTGGGCCAGTGGAGAAGCAACTGGTGCTGGGACCATAGCCTGGGAACTCTGCGGGGCATGCTGTGGCTGAGGAGTCTGTGAAGGTGCACCCTCCTAAGTCTGGGGCAATCCCTCACCATATGGCATGTGTCACCACACTCAAAACAATCTCTGGGAGGACGTGCCGGTTGTGACTAGCTCGGGCCAGGTCTGCTGGACTAACCACTGGAAGCACCCCGTGCAGGAGGCGCACTAGATACTGGAGGTGCATAATAAGGCTCTTGAGGCCTAGGTGGAGCTGGAATACCACTGGCTGCTGGAAGAGCTGAATGAACGGGGCGACTCATGTGACCCCTACCATGACGACCTGCAGCTGGGGCACGGGCACCAGAATAATGGCCCGACTCTCGAGACCTCTTGGCCTCCCTCTCCTCTCTGTCCCTAACATGCATACCTTCAATCCTCCTAGCAATGCTCACCACCTGCTGATAAGATATACCCATCTCTAACTCACGAGCCATGCTAGATCCAATGCTGGGAATAAGCCCCTCAATAAACCGGCGAACCTTCTCGCGAACTGTAGAGACCAAAGTGGGTGCATGTCTAGCCAAGTCAGTGTAACGGACACCATACTCCGAGACAGTCATGGTACCTTGGCGCAAATGCTCAAACTCCGCACGCCAGGCGTCCCTAAGACTCTGGGGGGACATACTCCCTCGTGAACATATCTGAAAACTAGGCCCAAGTCAGGGAAGCTGCCTCATCCGGACTGTCTAACTCATAAGCACGCCAGCACTGATAGGCGGCTCCTCGAAGCTGGAAGGTAGTGAAAGAAACCCCGCTCGATCCTGATATGCCCATAGTACGGAGGATACGGTAGCACTCCTCAAGATATCCAAGGGCATCCTCTGAGGCTAGTCCGCTAAAAGTCGGAGGCTGATACTTCTTGAACCTCTCAAGCCTCTTCTACTCCTCCTCTGAAGCTACTGCCCTCTCCTCGGGCTGAGCTGGGGCTACTGGCTGTATAGGAATAGCCTCTGAACCTGATCAGTATGCACTCGCTGCTCAAGAGTGTGGGCAGCGGGAGTCTGTGCTCCTCTCCCGGCCTGGGACGTAGTTGCAGCAAGGGGAAGCAACCCTGCCTAAGCTAGAGTGGTGTACATAGTCATAAACTGTGCCAAAGTCTCCTGGAGTGCTGGAGTGGTAGTAGCAGATACATCAGGTGTCTGGACTCCGGCTGGTACTATTGATTGTACCTCGGTGGCAGCTCGCGCGGGTGCTCTGGCTGCACCACGAGCGTGTCCTCGGCCTCTACCCCGGCCCCGGCCTCTGACGGCTCCAGTAGGGGGCACGGGTGCCTGGTCATCTCGAGTAGCACGTGTCCTCACCATCTGTGAGAGAATAGAAGACAGAAGTTTAGAATTGTGATATCAAAAAACTCGCACGACAAGGAAATCAAACGAAACGTAATTTTCCTAACAGTTACATAGCCTCTCGTAGATAAGTACAGAAGTCTGTACCAATCAGCGAGACTCTAATAAAACGACTTGTGATTCATGACTCCTATGAACCTAGAGCTCTGATACCAACTTGTCACGACCCTGGTTCGCCCTCCGTGAACCATCGTGACGGCACCTAGTCTCTACGACTAGGTAAGCCTAAATTGCGGAAAAGAAACCAAAATTTGCGGAAGTAAAACAATTTAAAACAAAAATAAAGGAAACAAACAGCTTTTAAAGGTGCCGCTTGGCATACACAATATTAGGTTCTCAAAACCAATACATAAATCCAAGACCCGGAAACCCATGAATCACAAGCTAAGAAGTATTACATAGCTCTAACTCCAGAACGTCTAACAAGAACTAAAATACAGAAGGGCTAATACTAAACATCAAGTACGCGCTCGTCACCTCACGTACAAGGCATTTCAAGTATCAAAGTATCAATCCTAAGGGAAAAGGTCCCCCATACAAGGTTAGACAAGCCACTTACCTCGAACCGGCTCAAATGTCAACTCGGAACCACGTTTTTGCCACGAATATCCGACTCCAAATGGCCCAAATCTATTCAATTAAATTTCATAATGTAAAAAACACTTCAAATAACTGATTCTACAATTAAATTCTAAGCTAATACGCGAAATTAGGTAAAATGACCAAAATGCCCCTCGGGCCCACGTCTCGGAATCGAGTGAAATTTATATTTCCCGCATCCTCACACTCTCACGAGTTCATACATACCAAGAACACTAAAATCGAAACCCAAATGACCCCTCAAATTCTCATTTCAAAGTCTCTTAATCCCAAGCCCTAAATCCCTCAATTACCACTGATTTTCCTTAATTTTTCATGCTTAAATTGATAAAAATCATTCCAATAACGAGTTTAGGGACCAAAGACCTTACCCCAACGAACTCCTCTGAAAATTCCTCTTGAAAAGTGCTTCCCAAGCTTCTTCCCGTTTGAAATAGATGAAAAATGGCTAAATTTCGCGAAGGCAAGGATTTATATGATCTGCCCAGCGATTACCGCATCTGCGGCCCTGGGACCGCTTCTGCGGTCCCGCATCTGCGAAACTCGGTCGCACCTGCGACATTTCATTAAAGGGGGACTTTCCGCACCTGCGACTACATCACCGCAGATGCGGTGCCGCTTCTGCGGTTACCTGACCGCATCTGCGGTCAATTCCCTTTTGCCTCAAAACCACTTCTGCGACCACTGAGCCGCTTCTGCGGCGCCGCACCTGCGGAACCCTAACCGCAGGTGCGGTTATGATAGAACCAGCAGCTGAAGCTGCAACTTTAACCCCAAATTTCCTCCGTCAACCACCCGAAATTATCCCTAGGCCCCCGGGACCTCAACCAAAGGCACCAACAAGTCTAATACCAGTCCGAACTTGTACCAATCCTTAAAACACCTAAAACAACATCGAAACCTCAAATTAACCATGGATTCAAGCCTAAGAACTCCAAATTTCTCAAAATACACTTTCGATCAAAAGTCTATCAAACCTCGTCCGAATGATCTGAAATTTTGCACACACGTCACATTCAACACTACGAAGCTACTCCAACTTTAGGAATTCCATTCCGACCCTCGGATCAAAATCTCACTATCGAACCGGAAACTTCAAAAATCTAACTTTCAGCATTTCAAGCCTAAATTAGCTACGGATCTCCAAAACACAATTCGAACACGCCCCTAAGCCCGAAATAATCCAACGGAGCTAACGGAACCATCAGATTTCCATTCCGAGGCCGTCTTCACACCGTTCCGACTATGGTCAAAATTCCAAGACATAAGCTCTCATTTAGGGACTAAGTGTCCCAAAACTCTTCGAAATTCAAAACCGAACATCCCGACACTTCAAAATAGCAGAAATAAACACGGGGAAAGTAGTTAATAGGGGATCGGGGCGTAAATTCTAAAAACGACCGGCCGGGTCGTTACAATATGTTTCCTAACATGTCTATTAATGTTCAATCTATGTGTTTATGTCCACTCCTGGCCAATACATGTGTTTACCATAATAACATGTTGACTCCTGTATTTCTAATTAGAACAATGTGTTATGCCTTCAGCAAGTTTGCCTGTTTACTTATGTCTAAAATTAGATCTATGTCTTGCTTATTCCCCTACTAAGTCTGACCCCCCTATCTGGATACTTTGCTCCCCATTCCCTATTACCCCTTACATGTGGCTACTTGATTTTCAGCATGCCTTGCTTCTGTGTTTGGTCACTTAGTAACAGCTAATACGTTTAAGTAATCCTATGTTCTGAATGCTGCTTGTTTGGCTGGAACCTTTGCCTCGGTTCTAGGAACTGAATGCTCCTGTTTACTTCTGATTTTCTAAAAGTCTGAAACTACATTTCCTCAAAACTATTCTTGAAAATCACTATCACTTCAATTCCTAGAATACTTAGGTCCCTGCCCCTCCAGTGTGAGCATTGCTTTGGTGTCCATGAGGCTTCTCAACTTTGACACACTGGGGCTCGCTATTCCACACTGCACAAGCTGTTTAGACTTTAAGGAGGCCTTGGTGTGAGCACTGCCCTGGGTCCTGGAGGCCCTTGGGAACTTTGACACACTAAGACACCCTCCCTGGCACTATGAGATGTATCAATCGAGACTGTTTGAAGGCCTTCCCCAGGTTTTGCTTTGGGCCTATCCATGATCCCTATAGTATACTGTTATCGTTCCTGTAATTCATTCTACGCTTGGTTTATAATATTATTTACTTTGTAAGCAGATATTGGGGAAATTAGTAAACTGGGAGGGATTATTATACACATTTTGTTGAGGAAAAGGGTAGATATCATGCCTATAGGATTTAAAACAGTGTTTGCATTCCTAGAAACCATATTTATAGGACCTTGCAATGTTCATCACTTGTATGCATTATAGAGATCATGTCTATAGGGTTCAAACCAAACTTTTGCAATCCGAAATCATTGCGCTGTTTGATTGTTTTGCATGCATCCTATATACCATGCCTATAGGTTAAAAAGTAGTCTTGCACTTTTAAATATCATGCCTATAGGTAATCAACTTCTGCTCTTAGGAGTCATGATGAATAGGTTCAATATGTAGAAACCATGCCTATAGGGTAAAATTAATCTTACATTTACGTTTGTGGTTTTAAAATCAGTCCACGCATGCCAATCCGCCTTTAAAATTGCTGCATTTAGTTTTCGTTGTTTAAAATCTATCATTGTACCTAGACAGCATGCCTATAGGACCTAAACTGCCTGAAATTGTTTACTATTTCATTATACTTCTGAATAACGACTAGATATCATGCTCATAGGATGTCAATGATACACGCCTAGGCAAGCGTGTAGGACGATTAAAATCCTGTAAACTGCAAAAACTGCGCTTCTGTTGACTATCCAGATCACCCCTCTCTAAAATCAGTAGGCAAACTGATTAGGTATTGGTTCCCGCTTTAATAAAGCTTTGCATATGTTCTGATTTGTGATCACCTAGATATCCTGTCATTAGGACTCTTTTCAAATGTCTAAAACACTGCTGCCTGAGACGTGCATTTGTTTGTTCTATTTGTGGAGGTAAAATGTGAGCCCCCTTAATTGTTCTTTACTTGACAGTCCTAACTGTTTTGGTTGTCACCTAGAATTTTTTTCTTTTAATCACTGTGGGAGAGTCTAGATCCACCTTAACTAGGAGTCCTAAATACCTTCGGGACTATATAAGTAAAGGGACGAGTAATGCACGCATAGGATACGTCTTAAGGTTGTTAGAACGCTTTGGGCCATGACCAAGGGGAGGGTAATTGGGTAGTAAAGGATATGATGACATGTGCGCTAATGCCACGTGTAACCCCTCTATTTGAGAAAGGCTTACCAGGTATTGTACAAATGTGATCCTATAGGCCAACAAACCTAGGACCTCCCTCATCTTATTTACATATGTGTGCTTAGACTGCTTATTTGTTAAAATTCCTTTATCGTACATATGTGCTTAGACTGCTTTGCGGTCAAATTTTCTCTATCTTATATGTGTGCTTAGACTATCTATTTGTTAAATGATTAATTCACATAAATCAAGTTCGACCGGGACCCACCATTGTGGACCGCGAGGGGTGCCTAACACCTTCCCTTCAAGGTTATTTCGAGCCCTTACCCAAATCTCTGGTAATGCAAACTGGTCTTATGAGTTATCTGCTCTAGGTGCCCTAACGCACATTAATTCGTTAGGTGGCGACTCTTCAAATTCAAATACCCAATTCCCAAAAGGAAATGAGTTGCTCCCAATGAATGTCGAAACCCGGACTCTGCGAGGAAAAACGGGGGCGCGACAAATAGTGCAAATCGTGGTCTATTCAGCTGATTTTAAACAGAAACTGAATCAATTAACACAATAGACTCCTAATATAACTCAACTAACTCAATTACATCACCCATAATCTGTATTTGACGCGAAATATGCTGAATATTTTTCCCTGCCGATAAATACAACAAAAACAGAGCAATTTGAATACATATATACATCTGAATACATAAATTATATTAATTAAAAAAATATATGAATACATTCATGAAATACAACAAGACAATGAATACAATGAAATACATGAAATACAGCGAGATACATTGAAATACAATGGGAAAAAAAGACAAATGAATACAATGAAATACAGCGAGATACATTGAAATATATTAACAGAATCTTCAAGAAAGCTTTCTGGTTGCACAAGCTACCCAGATCGACTCTCTAATTCCGTTTTCTCCCCGGATTCTCATGCAAACACAAGATAGAAGATACGATGGCAACGGCGATGGCAGAGGATAACAACTTCGAAGATGACCAGCTCCATGCTATGTCCACTGATGATATTATTAGGGCTTCTCGCCTTCTCGACAATGAAATTCGAATCATTAGGGTACCTACCGATCTGTCGGCGTTTATTTTCTGTTTGTTGAATGCTTTTGTTTTTTCGATTTCGATTATTGGTGCTTTTCTTCAAGTTGTTCCTTTTTCAGATCTGAAGGTGATGGATTCACCATTTCTTTTTGCTGGTCGTGACAGAACCAGTTAAAAATGGAGGGGCTATGGTGGTTAGGTTGAAAAGGTGAAGGTGGAAGATGAGAGAGAGAGAGAGATAGAGGGAGAATAGATATGGGGTAGGGGATACAAGAGATTTGAGGGATACGAGAAATTTGAGGAGATAGAGAAAAATAATACAAAGCTTATTTTATTGCTTAAGGGTAAGAGGTGACCATAAATAGATATTTGGCTATGAAAAATCAAAAGGTAGCTATAGAATATAACTTTTTAAAAATATATTTATTTAAAATAAATAAGATATAACCTTTGCTATAGGAGGTAAAAATTCCTTTTAAGTTATTCATAACTAAGCTCTATTGGAGGGATTATTATAAGTTTATTTGGCTAGACAATCCTAGTTGTTAAGAGAAGAAGAAAGGTTCATGATTCATGAAAGAAGGCCCGTTGGGTTTATCAAAATTCAAAGCCCATCAAAAGACTCACTTTTAAAGTCAAGGACTAGTCAATGAATTTCAAGAGCACATAAACTATGGGACGAGCCTACTGACCCAAAAAAAAAAAAGAGAGCAAACAAAAAAGTATACCACCAAATAGCAACAAAAAGATTAAACCAACTTGTGTCAATAGAATTTTTTAATAAATCACATGGGAAATCGCCATATGTTTATGAATAACAGTAAATGAAGCAAACTTGACTTCCCAAATCTTCATCCAAAAACAAAACATAAAGTAGAAAACTCTATGTACCATGAGTAAAAAAAATTCAAAGAAAACAATGGAGATTGTCCTCATGGATAGACAACAAAAAACAATACTATCAAATATTATTGATTCAATAACATGAATGCCAAAATAATCCGTAACTCTCTTTATATCTTCTTAGAGACCCCAAGCCTCAGTCTGAAATCTTCTTCCATTAGTGGAAGGCCATCGCGCAACTTGACTTTTGGTTCCCATCCTAACAATTCTTTTGCTTTTGTGATATCTGGTTTCCTTTGTCTTGGATCATCTGGTGTATTTTCAACTGATTTGATCTCCACTTTCGGATTGATAAGCTGCAAACCAAAAGTATAACAACTTTCATGTCGCTATTCTTAAGATTTAAAGAGTGAAGGGGAGCCTTGGCGTAACCAGTTACGTGAGGATGTCACGGGTTCGAGCCGTGGAAACAACCTCTTGCAGAAATGCAAGGGAAGACTGCGTATAATAGACCCTTGTGGTCCGGCCCTTTCCCGGACCACATGCATAAGGCTGCCAAATTCTTGAGATTAAAAGAGTGATTTTCTAGCAGCAGAAACTAGCCAAAAACAATGTTGACAGTATCTTGGCGACTTATGCGATCTAGACCTTAGTCTTAACGTTATCAAAGAGACAAGAGAACAACATAGCAACTTACTGTACAAATGAAGTATAAGAAACAAGGAGAAGCTTCATGAGAATATGTAATTACCTCCTTCACTAGTTCTGCAAGCTCAATCATGGTAAATTCACCTGTACAGCAAGATTATAAGTAAGTTCGACCAACATAATATTTTAAACATTAATTTAGCTTGATAATGATATCGAAAGTTTCTTCAATGATGTGGCAGACGTGCACCACTTGATTCGGACCATTGATTTGAGCAAACTACAACATTATCAGACTCCTGCATCTCATTAGGATCTGGCGCGTGTGAGCCGAAAAGAAGAATACCACCTTTAAAAGATAAATCAGTCAATCACCTGGATTTCCAATGTTGATTGGCCCTGTGTTTTCCCCTTCCATTAGCCGAATAAGCCCATTAACCTTCAAAATTTCAACAGGTTGGGGATGGAGAAGATAACATTAGGGAGCGAAATCATAAACCAAGAATGATTACAATAGGATTTCGTTGCCATACCATATCAGAAACATAACAGAAACTGCGAGTCTGTGTCCCAGGAGCTTGAACGGTTAATGGTTCATCACTAAAAAATGGAGCAAATTAGAGATAACATTATTAGCCATTAAGTTAAAAGGGTTGGTATATTTAGGAGGGATGTTGATCGATACAAACAGGAAGAAAGCTATATTTGTATATCTGTAGCAGAGTGACAGCACTTGAGAGAAAGAACTTACCGAAGTGCTTGAGCTATAAAGTTGCTGACAACACGCCCATCATCAATATTCATCCGAGGTCCATATGTATTGAATATTCTAGCAATGCGAATTTCTGTCCCAATACGTCGATATCAATGGACCAGGAAAAATTATGTTGTGGACAACCTGGACAATGTCAAAGAAAGAATAGATTACCAATCCCATGCTGTCGGTGGTAGTCAAACATCAATGTCTCTGCCACACGCTTCCCCTCATCATAACAGCTCCGAACCCCTAACAACAAAAGTGATATTGTTACACACATGCTCCACGAGATGCTCAAATATTAGACTGACTAACTCATTAGACCAAAATTGTTGTTTGGATTTCTAGTTTCTAATTCATTTCCTCCTTTTAGTATGTTACTAATCACTTAAATACTTCTGTAAAAGAATTTATAGTGATCAAAGTTGAGTGAACCAAGTAGGTTAAAAGAGAATAGATAGTGAAACTTTTAGTTGAATCTCCGAATGTCACCAAATGCAATTCCGCATTGTCCTCCGAGTAGATGCAGATGCAAAAACATGAGTAAAACACACAAAACGATATACCTATATATGTATGTATATAGTATACATATAATGTGGTGCTTGTGTTCATTACTTCAAAAAATGTTGGAGTTCATAGGCTTGTCATGAAATCCAATAAGTGAGAGGACGTACCAATTGGGTTAACATTACCCCAATATTCCTCAGTTTGAGGATGCACAAGAGGGTCACCATAAACCTCTGAGGTTGACGTTAGCAGAATCCTACATAAAATTACAGAAAATGAGTTGAAGTGAACGCCAAAAAAATGAGGTCAAGAAGCATTTTCAGTCTTCAAACCTTGCTCCAACACGCTTTGCTAAGCCCAACATATTTAGCGTGCCAATGACATTAGTCTTTATTGTCTGTCAGCAAAAAAAAAAAAAAAAAGAAAAGAAAAATGCATCATAAACAAATTTTTCTACTTCGCTAAATCTCTATCCTTTCCTATGGAAGTAAAAGATTAAGGATAACCAGATATTGCACACCACCAGATTTTATACTACCCAAAGCCGAGAGGCTTACTGAGCGATGTTAAATAGAAAAAAGAAGAGTTGCAATTTTGACAAGTTAATGTTCCCTTTTCTTCTTTTCTGGGATGACAGCAGAAAATCACGATTTACTGCCGCTAAAAGGAGTTGAAGTTTGACATGTTGAAAACGTTACTGAGCGAGTTTACAAATCAGACATACCTTAACAGGATTGTACTTGTAGAATATTGGAGAAGCAGGGCATGCCAGATGATAAATCTGATCAACCTCAACTAACAAGGGCTCGGTCACATCTGCAAATGATAAAAGGAAAATATCATTAAATGATTAAATTACTTTTACCAAGGTCAACCTGTATACCTCAGACCAATATTGAATACGTCTGCTACTAGTCCAAACATTAGTTAACTAGTATATCAATGAAGAAAAGATGAGAGTTATACCATGGCGCTTAAGCTCAAATCTGGGATGACCAATCCATTTTTTAAGATTATCCTTCGAACCAGTGAAAAAGTTGTCCACAACAATAACCTACACAATCATAAAGAAAACGTTTCTCATCGTGAGGGTATCAACTGTTAGCTGGTTTTATCTTACTCACTCTATTACATATACTCCAAAGACTGACGAAAACAATTGAAGTAATTATATACATAACAAAATATGGGAGCCTAAAGAACAGATAATCAAATCAGAAAATTGTTTGTGGCCACAGGCAACATGGAAAAGGCTAGCATTTGTTGTAAGACAGAAGAAATTAGAGGGAAAAAAATTTACCTCATTCTTCTCATTCTCCATCAATTTGTCAACTAGGTGGGAACCAATAAATCCAGCTCCTCCGGTAACCAAAATTCTCATGTTAGGCTGCAACCAGAAATATAGTGTATTAGCAAATATGGTACAAAGGTTAGAATTCAAAAACATTTAGACCTAGTATATAAAGTTTTATTATAGAATTTTAGTTTTTGCATGATACGAATCCTAGATAAGTTTGTGCCTTCAAATCGATTATATCAGTATTACTCTGTGAGTGCTATCTCGTTAACTGCATTGTGATTAGAAGTTTCAGCACAAAAGAGTTTGTTCAACTAGGATTAGGCCAAATGAACAATTTTTAACCCCTAAAAACAGAGTCACGGAATACAGAAAACAAATGTTGATTTCCTATCTCTATGTCAGGTTCACAGATAAGCTGATGCCAAATGCAGGCTCATTACTTTAATGATTCATAACTAATCAAATTTCCACATAAAATTCAACAAATGAGTTTGAGACTAAAAAAATGTTTTGATTGGTGAGGTTGGCCCCTCGTTGATGAGCAAGACGATGTGATCCATACCAGACATATCGAAACAATACAACAAAACGCCTCATTCCCAAGCAAGTTGAGATTGGGTATTTGAATCATCAGGAGCGGAGGCACAGGGGTGCAAGGGGGGCTAGTTGAACCCTATTCGTTGGAAAATTACACTACATAAATTAGGTAAACATGACTTTTTTTGTTCATATATAAGTGGTCCGGCCCTTCCCTAGACTCTGCGCATAGCGGGAGCTTAGTGCATCGGGCTGCCCTTTTTATATATAAGTTGTTGAATTCCCTTGACATAATTTTTTTTTTGTTTTTGTATCCCCTTTTATGATATCCTGGCTCCGCCACTGTGAATCATCACAAGCCGCACCAATTACGCTCATCTATGTCTAATTTGTGTGTGTGTGTGTGTGTGATGCAAACAAACTCTAACAAGAAGAAAAAAGGTTTCACTAGCACAAAATGTTCCCTATATTTCTATTAGCATATAAATATCTAACAAGACTAAAGTAATCCTACAAAACATATCAAAACAATTAGAACACATTTTTGTCAAGCCTATGAATTATGAGACAGAGAACAGGCAGAGAAATTAACGAAAGAACGACACCAATTTTACCTGAAAGAACTTTGAGAAGCGCAACGGAGATGGAGTTGGAGGAGGCTTTGTTGTTGTTTGGTGATCTCCATTTGCAGAATTCTTTGCCATTTCTCAGATCTCTCTCACCAAGTCTCCTGCAATCATAAACTGATCAATTTCTATATATAAACATAACCAGAGCACTTAACTACTACCATTAGATCTACAACATATCAAAAACTTCATAATCAGTTACTCTAACATCAATTCAATCAACAACAAAAACAACAACAACAAACCCAGTGTAATCCCATAAATAGAGTCCGGGGAGGGTAGTGTGTACGCAGACCTTTGTTTCCGATAGACTCTCGGCTCAAGGAACAGGGGAGATAAAGCAACTCTAATATCAATTCAATCAAAAACAATAAAAAACAACCAAAAAAGAAAAAAAAGACACAAACTTTAACCCAAGAAAATCATGTTATATGCAAATTCATCAATCTCTAATATAACGGACCTGATCACAACCTTCAATCAAAGTCTTTGAACAAACCCAAAAAATCTTTTTTTGCTGTGTAAGTTCTACACTAGCATGCAAAGAGTGTGTGTGTGTGTATATATATATATATAAACACATATAAACACACAAAAAAACAGTTTACCTTTTTTGTTTTTTTCACTTAAAAACAAAAAAAGGGACTAATTGAGTTACCAAACTTGCCAACCAGAAATTGCAGGCAATAAAATAAATGTCATAAGTTAAGTACAGAATATAATAGTAATTGAAAAAGAACCTAAATCAGATTGCTTATAATTGACGAAACGTAAAGATGAAAGAAGGGTAGATAAGAGAATTATAGTACAGTTCAGTGCACCAACCTTAGAATATTATTTACTTCTTGACTGTTCAGTTCAGATCTTCACCAAAGTCAAAGCAAAGTAAAAATAAAAAATAAAAAATAAAAAAATTCACTTATAGTTACTGCGTTGGTTAAAAAATCAAGGGTATTGCTAATCTCCAAGAATTAAGCAATTAATGGAGAATCTGGATTCCGATAATACTGGAGGATAATTTAAAAATATGATTCTATCTTTTTTTTTTCCTTGTATTTAAGTTTTCCTAGTAAAGGAAAAGACTGGAAAAAGAAGATTCGAAATAAGAACACTGGAGAACCGTGCATGGGTTTTGTCTTATTTTAATTTGTTATTATTGACTTCGAAAAGTTCGAGGGTGACTTGGACACGTGAGCTTGATTTTTAGCTGGGTTTTTGCATGTATTTCTTTTCTTTTTCTTTTTTCCTTTTTTTTTTGGTGTGGTGATGGGGTGAAAAAGATAAATATTGAACTGAAATATCTTTGCATAAAAACTGAAATATCTTGACTTAGATTTTATTCAAGTAATTGTCATATTTTTTTTGTTAATAATTGTGTAAACTCCATTTTAAAATAAAAAAGTAGGACCATTTCTTTTGAAATAATTGTGTAAACTCCATTTTGCGCATGTTAGTCAACGGTTGTTAACGTGCGCCTTCAACCATGACTCGACGGAATAAGCAAAATCCGGCGACGTCAACTCTCTCCACAGAACACGAAAAACCTACTAGGGTAATTACACCAGAAAATGGAATCCCTCAGGACTTAGGGCCAAGGCAATTTAGTCAATGGTAACAGGAATGGGAAGTGCTCCAACGGTATTACAAGGAAGACCAGCAGTGGAAATCAATACTCCTGTAGAACAAGACGAAAGCACATCATCAGCAGGAAAACTTACGGCGGCTAAAGTTGTATAATGTAACAGATCTCAGCAATTAGGGATGAAACTCGACTATTTTCCCCCAATAATGAGAGATGGGATGAAGATAGTGAAATTAGTCCAAGCAGAAGTTGAAGAGGAATGTTAGAAATGGAACTCAGCATTAATTGGGTATGTAATTGGGAGAAACTCATCCTTCAAGGAAATGCTGAAATATGTGTATAGGATGTGGAATTTTGTCATGACTCCTCAGGTATTTCTGCATAATGACGGGTACTTTATCTTCCGATTTGTCTGAGAATGATAAGGAGACCTTACTGCAGAATGGACCTTACACCTTTAACAATAGACCTATGGTTCTCAAACAGTGGGGACCAAAATTTCAGATGAGCAAGGAACCTCTTCAGGTCATTCTAGTATGGGTTACACTCCCAAATCTGCCTGTTGAATACTGGGCACCAGGAAGTTTGGGTAGAATTGCGAGTTGTTTGGGGAAGCCAATATGCACGGATAAGCTTACAGCTAAAGGAGAAAGAGTGTCCTATGCACGTATTCTAATTGAGATGGATGTATCAGTCGAACTTCCGGAAGAGATAACAATTGAACTACCAGGAGGCAAATGCAAATTGCAGACCATTGAGTACGAGCGGAGACCCCTATACTGTCAAAGCTGCTTGAACATAGGGCATCAAAATGGTGAATGTAAAAAGGCCACATTTGAAAAAGGGAAGCAACAAATGAATAGAAGGAAGTCGAAGATGGGCTGGAGAGTGAAAGTGAATCAAGAGCCTAGTAAACCAGTCACAAATGTTGAACAACAAGTTGAACCAGAGTTACCAAAAGAAGTAGGAGAACCAACTAATGACCAGAATGGAATAGAACAGTATGAGAATCTGGAATTCCGGGTGCAACAGGCCAAAAGTAGGGGTAAAAAAAATTAGCTACTATTCAAGAACAGGAGGGACAAAGTCAGCTTTATGAAGATAGTGACAAGATTGAGAGGTTGTTGAGGCAGAATCAGTTTAGTGCTCTGAGAATTCAACCAATGGTAGTCACTTCAAAAGTGATAAAGGAACAGAGTTCTCCGAGGAAGATACCTCCATGATATTCTGCTAATGGAACATAAGGGGGCTTAAGAAGCCCTTTAAGCAGAAGGAACTCAAGACCTTCCTGCTTACAAATAAGGTAGTTCTGATAGGCTGTCTTGAGACTAAAGTTAAAGCTAACAAAGCTGAAAAAGTTAAGAAGAAAATGGGGAATGATTGGGATATAGCTACTGACTACACTCAAAACCCAAATGGTAGAATATGGATTGGTTGGAAATCTCAACAAGTAGAAGTACAAATGGTAGCATCTAGGCTTCAATTCGTGCATTGCTTAGTAAAAGACAAGGGATCCAATTTTACTAGCTAGGTAACTTTTGTTTATGGCTTGACTACCATAAATGAAAGGAAGACCTTATGGCAAGGCTAAGAACTCTGAACAACAATATAACTGATCTATGGATTGTGCTAGGGAATTTCAATGCTGTTATTTCTGTGAATGATAGACAAAATGGTATTCCAGTACACCCAAATGAGATTAAGGATTTCCAGGAGTGTATTGAAGACATAGGGCTTGGACAACTAAAAAGAACAGGGAGTTTATTCTCATGGAGTAATAAGAGAGATGCACATATCAGAATTCACAACTTCATAGATTGGGCTTTTGGGAATGCAAAATGGTTCGGCAGCTATGGAAACATTTGGAAACAGTCTACCTTAACCCAGGGTGCTCAGATCACTCTCCTATTATTGTTAAGACTGGGAGAATCATACAAAACCTTCCTAGGCCATTTAGATTACTCAATATTTTTCTTCAAAGTAAAATTTTTAAGGAAGTGATCAAAACTACATGGCAGTATAAAGTTCCTGGGTACACTATGTATGAAATATGCAAAAAGCTCAAACTTATTGAGCTAAACATAAGACACCTCCAGAAAGAGGTATCCAGTTTGGAAAGGAAGGATGACGACATTCGAGGGAAGTTGCAGGACACTCAACAAATGCTAAACTCTGATCTTTACAATCCTAATCTGATTCAAAAGGAGAGAGACCTGGTTTTTGAATTAGAGAAATGGTCTAACATTCATGAGGAGGTTCTGAGGCAGAAGTCTAGGGCTGTATGGTTAGCAAAAGGGGATTCAAATACAAGATATTTTCACGCCCAAATGAAGACTAGACAAGCAAGGAACCATATCTCTTCAATTTGTAATGACCAGGGAATTATGCTGACTGATCCAGGCCAAATACAATATGAGTTTATCAATTTTTTCCAAGAGTTGTTGGGCACTAAGGCTGCAGAACTACCTTGTTTGAACAACAACATTGCAAAAGATAGGTATTGCCTCAATAAGGAGGAGCTGCAGGGGTTGATTAAACCAGTGACTAAGGAAGAAATTATACAAGCCTTGAATGATCTACCAGCTGACAAAGCCCCTGGGGGAGATGGTTTTCCTGTTGAATTTTTCAAAGCTAACTGGGATGTAGTGGAAGATGATGTTATAACAGCTATTCTTCAGTTTTTTGAGACTAGAAAAATCCTTAAGGAGATAAACAATACAACCATTACATTGGTTCCAAAAGTTCCAAATCCTACTTATGTCAAGGAGTTCAGGCCTATTGCATGTTGTACGACTTTGTACAAATTGATAGCCAAGGCGATCATTGTCAGACTTAAGCAAGTAGTAGACAAAATTGTAGGGCTAGCACAATCAGCTTTTATTGAAGGAAGGAATATCTTAGATAATGTGATTGTGGCACATGAACTAGTCAAAGGTTACAACAGAAAAGGAATGTTTCCTAGATGTATAGTGAAAGTAGATATCAGGAAAGCTTATGATACTGTTGAGTGGGATTTTTTGAGAATGGTCTTGTTAGAATTTGGAATACCAGTGCAGTTTTTCAAGCTCATCATGGAGTGTGTTTCTGTCACGACCCCGGTTCACCCTCCATGAACATGTCGTGATGGCACATAGTTCCTACAACTAGGTAAGCCTAACAACGCGGAAATAACAACCTAACTTGCGAGATGATTAAATAAGGATAAACGTATTAAAATAATAACTGCATATAAGGCCGCTCGGCCTATACAACTCAAAAGAAATGCGGAAGTCTACATCTAAATCCCAAACCCCGAAAACTCACGGTAACCACAGGCTAATAGAAATACTGTAAATTCTCTAATCTCCAGAATGTCTACATCAAAAGTATGATAGAATCTAAACACTACAGATCGAATAAGGAAGGAGACTCTTCGGTCTGCGGACGCTGCAGATATACCTCGAAGTCTCCGTAGCTCTCCTCGCCTCAAGGATAGTGCGCCTGAGTGGAGGTACCTGGATCTGCACATGAAAAAACATGCGCAGGAAGGGAATGAGTACACCACAGCGGTACTCAGTAAGTGCCAAGCCTAACCTCGGTTGGGTAGTGACGAGGAAGGCCAGGGCCCTACTGAGATAAAATATAATAATAAATTAACAGTATGAAAGACTGACAATAATAATGAGTACAGCAGTGAGATAAGACAGGTTAAACAAGGCAATATCAAATACACAAAGAACGGAACAACCACAGAATAAGTACAGCTCAATACCAATGGTAACAATGAGGATCTCCCAGGATACCGTCCTGTAGACCTTTTCTCAACTGTCCAGTTGACCTCCCGGGATACCGTCCCGTAGTCCATCATATGTATATATCCGAAGGATCTCCCGGGATACCGTCTCGTAGTCCAACTATCAATGTGCAGGGGGATCTATCGGGAATCTAACCCGTAGTTCCAAAGTAAAAGTGCAGGGGGATCTATCGGGAATCGAACCCGTAGTCCCAAAGTAAACAAACGGGGGGGGGGGAGGGGGGGAGCTACCGGAATCCCACATCCGTAGTCCCAATGTAAATGCGCAACCACAACCAGAAGATACTAAGAAAGGAAGTACAAAGACAAGCAACAGGTAGTACTAGCCTAGCATGCTTCACGTAGTTCAGTCAGGGCAACTTAAACAATTAGGCAAATTGGATCAACTAAACATGCTTTCCTAATCTTACACAGGTTATAATTCCAAGTACAATAAGGCAAATATGAAGGAAGGCTCAGTCTCAATATCTTAAGTAAAAATCAGATTTTCAACAATTGGCTCAAGTACGCGCTCGTCACCTCGCGTACAAGGCACTCAATTACCACATATCATATCCTAAGGGGAAAGGTCCCCCACACAAGGTTAGACAAGCCACTTACCTCGAACCGACTCAATATCAACTAGAAACCACGCCCTTGCCACGAGTATCCGACTCCAAATGGCCCATATCTATTCAATTCAAATACACATTGTAAATAACATCGCAAACAACTGGTTTTGCTATTAAATACAAAACTACAGCGTGAAATTAGATGAAATGACCAAAATGCCCTTCAGGCCAACGCCTCGGAATCGAATAATTTTCACATTTTCAGAACCCTCATACTCTCACGAGTCTAACGATATAAAAATCTCCCAAATCGGAGGTCAAATGCTCACTCAAAACTCAATGGTTTAGCCTATGAAGTTTTACCCAATTTCTTCAAATTTTGATCCCAAATTCGAATTTTAATGATGGATTTAACTACAAAATGATGAAATATAACTAGAAGGGATTAAAGAAACGTTACCCAATAGTCTTCTCTTCAAAACCCTCTGAAAATCGCCCTTACCCGAGCTCAATTTGGTTTTTCTAACTTATGAAATCAAACCCTCGAATTTTCTATATCAGAACAGGCATTTCCGCTTCTGCGGACAAGGGACCGCTTCTGCGGTCCCGCTTATGCGGAAACAAGCCGCTTCTGCGGTCTTCAATTAAATGGCCAGGACCGCATCTGCGATAAATAAGCCGCAGGTGCGGAAGCGCATCTGCGAGGGACAATCCGCTTCTGCGGAGACTAGGGGGCCACTGGGCTTCGCTTCTGCGGCGGATAAGCCGCTTCTGCGGTTTCTGAGGGAAAGGGCAATAGCCGCTTCTGCGGCCATGTAGCCGCTTCTGCGGCGCCGCATCTGCGGTTCCCAAGCCGCAGATGCGGAAATACCAGAAGCAGCAAGAAATCAGCTGCTGCACACTTCAAAATTCTTCCGTTAACCACCCGAAATCATCCCGAGGCCCCCGGGACCTCAACCAAACGCACCAATAACACCTAATACCTCATGCAAACTTGTACCAATCCTTAAACCACCTAAAACAACGCCGGAAACTCGAATTAAACAAGGATTTGAGCCTAAGAACTTTAATTTTTATCAACATACGCTTTCGATCAAAAACCTAACCAAAACACGTCCAAATGACCTGAAATTTTGCACACACATCCCAAATGACATGACGGAGCTACTGCAACTTCCGGAATTCCAATCCGACCCTCGGATCAAAAACTCACTATCGGACCGGAACTTCAAGAATTCAAACTTCGGCATTTTAAGCCTAAATTAGCTACGGACTTCCAAAATACATTCTGAACACGCTCCCAACCCCAAAATCACCTAACGGAGCTAACGGAACCATCGTATTCCCATTCCGAGGTCGTCTTCACACTGTTCCGACTATGGACCACTTTTCCACACTTAAGCTCTCATTTAGGGACTAAGTGTCCCAAAACTCAACACCGAACGTCCCGGCAAACCAGAATAGCAGAAATGAACTTAGGGGAAGCAGTTAATGGGGGATCGGGGCGTAAATTCTTAAGACGACCGGCCGGGTCGTCACATCCTCCTACACTTAAATATTCGTTCGTCCTCGAACGAGCATATAGAACATACCTAAAGTAGTGAAAAGATGAGGGTACTGACTGCGCATATCCCGCTCGGTCTCCCAAGTCGCCTCCTCGGCCGGCTGACCCGCCACTGAGCCTTCACTGAAGCAATGCTCTTTGACCTCAACTTTCTGATCTGCCTGTCCAAATAGCCACTGGCTCTTCAACATAGGATAGATCCTTGTCCAACTGGACTGAACTGAAATCCAACACGTGCGACGGATCACCGTGATACCTCCGGAGCATCGAAACATGAAATACCGGATGAACTCCGGCCAAACTGGGAGGTAAGGCAAGCTCATATGCAACCTCCCCAACTCGCCTCAAGATCTCAAAAGGATGAATAAACCTCGGACTCAGCTTTCCTTTCTTCCCAAACCTCATGACGCCTTTCATAGGCGAAACCCGAAGCAGAACCCGCTCACCGACCATATATGAAACATCACGAACCTTCCTGTCCGCGTAACTCTTCTGTCTGGACTGGGCTGTACGGAGTCTATCCTGAATCGTCTTAACTTTCTCCAATGCATCCTGAACTAACTCTGTGCCCAATAGCCTGGCCTCACCCGGCTCGAACCAACCCACCGGAGATCTACACCTCCTACCATATAAAGCCTCATACGAAGCCATCTGAATGCTGGACTGATAACTGTTGTTGTAAGCAAACTGCGCCAATGGCAAGAAATGATCCCAAGACCCTCCGAACTCAATCACACACGCACGGAGCATATCCTCAAGAATCTGAATAGTGCGCTCGGACTGTCCGTCCTTCTGGGGTGAAATGCCGTGCTCAACTCCACCCGAGTGCCTAACTCCTGCTGCACGGCTCTCCAGAACCGCGATGTAAACTGAGTACCTCTGTCTGAAATGATAGAAACTGGAATACCATGCAGACGGACGATCTCCCGGATATAAATCTCCGCCAACCGCTCTAATGAATAAGTGGTACACACAGGAATAAAATGAGCGGACTTGGTCAGACGATCCACAATAACCCAAATGGAATCAAACTTCTTCAAGGTCCGTGGGAGTCCAGATACAAAATCCATGGTGATGCGCTCCCATTTCCACTCCGGAATCTCTATCTGTTGAAGCAACCCACCCGGGCGTTGGTGCTCATACTTCACCTGCTGGCAGTTGAGGCATCTAGACACATAGCCAACTATATCTTTCTTCATCCGCCTCCACCAATAGTGCTGCCTCAGGTCCCGATACATCTTCGCGGCACCCGAATGGATGGAATACCGCGAGCTATGAGCCTCGGCTAGAATTATCTCTCGAAGACCATCAACATTGGGCACACAAATCCGGCCCTACATCCTCAATACCCCGTCATCTCCAATGGTCACATCCCTGGCATCTCCACGCTGAACCTTGTCCTTAAGGACAAGTAAATGAGGGTCCTCATACTGCTGCTCCCTAATATGATCAAATAAGGAAGACCGAGAAACCACACAAGCTAGAACCCGACTGGGCTCTGAAAGATCCAATCTCACAACTAGCTGGCTAAGGACTGAACGTCCATCGCCATAGGCCTCTCTGAAGCTGGTAAATATGCCAAACTCCCCAAACTCTCCGTCCGGCGACTTAAGGCATCCGCCACCACATTGGCCTTGCCCGGGTAATACAGGATAGTGATGTCATAATCCTTCAGCAACTCTAACCACCTCCATTGACACATGTTAAGATCCTTTTGCTTGAGTAAGTGCTGCAAACTCCGATGGTCAGTATAGATCTCACAGGGCACGCCGTACAAATAATGACGCCAGATCTTCAAGGCATGAACAATGGCAGCTAACTCAAGGTCGTGGACAGGGTAATTCTTCTCATGTATCTTCAACTGTCGGGACGCATAGGCAATCACCCTACCGTCCTGCATCAACACCGCTCCAAGGCCAACTCTCGAGGCATCACAATAGACAGTATAAGACCCCAAACCGGTAGGCAACATCAAGATTGGGGTTGTAGTCAAAGCTGTCTTGAGCGCTCGCCTCACACTCCTCTGTCCAATGAAATAGGGCACCCTTATGAGTCAATCTAGTCATAGGGGTAGCAATCGATGAAAATCCCTCCACGAAGCGACGGTAGTAGCCCGCCAAGCCAAGGAAACTGCGAATCTCTATAGTTAAGGACGGCCTGGGCCAACTCTGCACGGCCTCTATCTTCCTCGGATCCACCCGAATACCCTCACTCGAAATCACGTGGCCTAAGAATGCCACAGAACTCAGCCAAAACTCACATTTTGAGAACTTTGCATATAACTTCTTCTCCCTCAAGGTCCGAAGCACGGTCCTCAAGTGCTGCTTATGATCTTCCCGACTCCGGGAATACACCAGAATATCATCAATAAAAATAATAACGAACGAGTCAAGATATGGCCTGAATACACTGTGCATCAAGTGCATGAAAGCTGCTGGGGCATTGGTCAGCCCAAATGACATAATAAGGAACTCGTAATGACCATACCGAGTCCTGAAAGCAGTCTTCGGGATATCTGGCTCCCGAATCTTCAACTGATGGTAACCTGAGCGCAAGTCAATCTTAGAAAACACCTGTGCACCCTGAAGCTGGTCAAACAGATCATCAATACGAGGCAAAGGATAACGGTTCTTCATTGTAACCTTGTTCAGCTGACGGTAATCAATACACATGCGCATAGAACCATCCTTCTTCTTCACAAACAAGACAAGAGCACCCCACGGTGAAACACTGGGTCGAATAAAACCCTTACCGAGCAATTCCTGCAACTGATCCTTCAACTCCTTCAACTCAGGAGGAGCCATACGATACGGAGGAATGGAAATGGGCTGAGTGCCCGGCAATAGATCAATGCCAAAATCAATGTCTCTATCGGGCGGCATGCCCGGAAGATCAGCCGGAAACACATCGGGATAATCCCGTACCACTGGAACTGAATCAACAGAAGGGGTATCAACACTGACATCTCTCACATAAGCTAAATACGCGGCACACCCCTTTTCAACCATACACTGAGCTTTAAGAAAAGAGATAACTCTACTGGGAGTGTGATCTAAAGTACCACTCCACTCAATACGCGGAATACCTGGCATAGCCAGCGTCACGGTCTTGGCGTGACAATCAAGAATAGCAAAATGGGGCGACAACCAATCCATGCCCAAAATAATGTCAAAATCCACCATACCGAGTAACAATAAGTCCGCTCTGGTCTCAAAACCACGAATCGTAACCAAACATGACCGATAAACGTGGTCCATAATAAGAGAATCCCCCACAGGAGTAGAAACATAAACGGGGCACTTAAAGAATCCCGAGGCGCACCCAAATGAGGAGCAAAGTAAGAAGACACATAAGAATAAGTAGAGCCCGGATCGAATAGAACCGATGCCTCTCTGTGACAAACCAATATAATACCTGTAATGACGGAGTCGGAGGCAACAACCTCAGTACGAGCAGGAATAGCATAATATCTGGACCGGCCCCTCTCTCGAGGGCGACCTCTATCTCCCCGACCTTCGCCCCTAGCCGGCTGGGCAGGTGGTGTAGCAGCTGAAGCTGTGACCATGGCCTGAGAACTCTGAGGAGCACGCTGTGGCTGAGCAGTCTGTGAAGATGCACCCCTACCAACTATGGGGAAGTCCCTAACCATGTGGCGTATATCACTACACTCAAAACAAGCTCTGGGAGGACGCGGTGGCTGTGACTTACTAGGGCCAGGTCTGCTGGACTGACCTCTGGAAGCACCCTGCGCAGGAGGCGCGCTAAAAACTGGAGGTGCATAATAAGGCTCCTGAGGTGTAGGTGGAGCTGGAGTACTGCCGGCTGCTGGAAGAGCTGAATGAACAGGGCGACCCGCATAACCTCTGCCATAACGACCTGCTGATGGGGTACGGGCACCAGAGTAGTGACCCGACTCTCGAGACCTCTTGGCCTCTCTCTCCCCTTGCTCCCTGGCGAGCATACCCTCAATCCTCCTAGCAATGCTCACTACCTACTGATAAGGAATGTCCATCTCCAAGTCTCGAGCCATGCTAGATCTGATGGGTGGAATAAGACCCTCAATGAACCTGCGAACTCTCTCCTGAACTGTAGCAACCAAAGCCGGTGCATGCCTGGCCAACCTGGTATAACAGATAGCATACTCCCAAATGGTCATAGCACCCTGGCGCAAATGCTCAAACTCTGCGCGCCATGCATCCCTGAGACTCTGGGAACAAACTCTCTCATGAACATATCCGAGAACTGAGTTTAAGTCAGTGAAGCAGCCTCGACTGGACTGTCTATCTCATAAGTGTGCCACCAATCATAGGCGGCTCCCCGAAGCTGAAAAGAAGTGAAAGAAACCCCGCTAGACTCCACTATGCCCATAGTGCGAAGAATACGATGACACTCCTCTAGAAATCCCAAGGCGTCGTCTGATGCTAATCCACTGAACACTGGGGGATCATATTTCTTGAACCTCTCAAGTCTCCGCTGCTCGTCCTCTGAAGCAGCTGACCCATCCTCGGGCTGAACTGGCGCTGCAGGCGGTGCCGGAATAATCTCGGGAGCCTGCTCAACCTGCACTTGCTGCTCAGGAGTACGGACGGCGGGAGCCTGTGCTCCTCCCCCGGCCTGGGATGTGGCTGCAGCAAAGGGAAGCAACCCTGCCTGAGCCAAGGTGGTGTACATACTCATGAACTGAGCTAAAGTCTCTTGGAGCGCTGGAGTAGTAGGTGTGCTAGGTGCCTGGGCTCCGGCTGGCTCTGCTGGTGGTACCTCGGCGGCAGCTCGCGCACGTGCTCTGGCTGCACCACGTGCGCGTCCTCGATCTTTTCCTCGGCCCCGGCCTCTGACGGCTACAGTAAGGGGCTGGTGCCTGATCATCTCGAGTGGCACGTGTCCTCACCATATGTGAGAGAATAGAAGTCATAAGTTTATAATTGATGTCAAAATATCACACGATAAGGAATTCAAATGAAACGAAGATTTTTCCTAAACAGTTACATAGTCTCTCGTAGATAAGTACAGACGTCTCCGTATCGATCAGCGAGACTCTAATAAACCTGCCTGTGTTCCGTGACTACTATGAACCTAATGCTCTGATACCAACTTGTCACGACCCCAGTTCACCCTTCCATGAACATGTCGTGATGGCACCTAGTTCCTACAACTAGGTAAGCCTATCAATGCGGAAATAACAACTTAACTAGCAAAATGGTTAAATAAAGCTAAACATATTAACATAATAACTACATATAAGGCCGCTCGGCCTATACAACTCAAAAGAAATGCGGAAGTCTACAACTCAATCCCAAAACCCGGAAACTCACGGGAACCACAGGCTAACAGAAATATAGTACGCTACTCTAACTCCTGAATATCTAAACAGCTGAGAAGAAGGGATAAACTAAATACTAAAGCTGGAACAGAATAGAGACTCCTGGTCTGCGGACGCGGCAAATATACCTCGAAGTCTCTGTGTATCTCCTCGCCTCAAGGATAGTGCACCTGAGAAGAGGTACCTGGATTTGCACATGAAAAACATGCGCAGGAAGGGTATGAGTACACCACAGCGGTACTCAGTAAGTGCCAAGCCTAACCTCGGTTGGGTAGTGACGAGGAAGGTCAGGGCCCTACTGAGGTAAAATATAACAATAATCAACAGTATGAAAATCTGACAGAAATAATGAGTACAGCAGTGGGATAAGACAGGTCAACGAGGCAATAACAACTGCACAATGAACAAAATAAACACAGAATGACTACAGCTCAATACCAAGGATAACAATGAGGGTCTCCCAGGATACCGTCTTGTAGCCCTTTCCTCAACTGTCCAGTGGATCTCCCGGGATACCGTCCCGTAGTCCAACTCATGTACCAAACCGAAGGATCACCCGGGATACCGTCCCGTAGTCCAACCATTAATATGCAGAGGATCTATCGGAAATCTAACCCGCAGTCCCAAAGTAAAAGTGCATGGGGATCTACCGGGAATTGAACCCGTAGTCCCAAAGTAAACAAACAAGGGGGGAGCTACCGGAATCCCACATCTGTAGCCCCAATATAAATGCACAATCACAACCAGAAGGTACACGGAAACGAAGTACAAAAGGCAAGCAAATAGGTAGCGCTGGCCTAGCATGCTTCACGTAGTACAGTCAAGGCAACTTAAATAATTAGGCAAGTTAAATCAACTAAACATGCTTTCCTAATCTAGCACAGGTTATAATTGCAAGTAGATTAAAGTAAATATGAAAGGAACTCAATCTCACTATCTTAAGTAAAATCAGGATTTTCAACAATTGGNAACACTGGGGGATCATATTTCTTGAACCTCTCAAGTTTGCGCTGCTCGTCCTCTAAAGCAGCTGACCCATCCTCGGGCTGAACTGGTGCTGCAGGCGGTACGGGAATAATCTCGGGAGCCTGCTCAACCTGCACTCGCTGCTCAGGAGTGCGGACGGCGGGAGTCTGTGCTCCTCCCCCGGCTTGGGATGTGGCTGCAGCAAGGGGAAGCAACCCTGCCTGAGCCAAGGTGGTGTACATGCTCATGAACTGAGCCAAAATCTCCTGGAGCGCTGGAGTAGTAGTGGCAGTAGTAGGTGTGCCAGGTGCCTGGGCTCCGGCTGGATCTGCTGGTGGTACCTCGGCGGCAGCTCGCGCAGGTGCTCAGGCTGCACCACGTGCACTTCCTCGACCTCTCCCCCGGCCCCGGCCTCTGACGGCTGCAGTAGGGGATGCGGGTGCCTGATCATCTCGAGTAGCGCGTGTCCTCACCATCTGTGAGAGAATAGAAGTCAGAAGTTTAGAATTGATGTCCAAAAATATCGCACGACAAGGAATTCAATGAAATGAAGATTTTTCCCTAAACAGTTACATAGCCTTTCGTAGATAAGTACAGACGTCTCAATGTAAATACGCAACCACAACCAGAAGATACTAAGAAAGGAAGTACAAAGACAAGCAACAGGTAGTAATAGCCTAGCATGCTTCACGTAGTTCAGTCAGGGCAACTTAAACAATTAGGCAAATTGGATCAACTAAACATGCTTTCCTAATCTAACACAGGTTATAATTCCAAGTACAATAAGGCAAATATGAAGGAAGGCTCAGTCTCAATATCTTAAGTAAAAACCGGATTTTCAACAATTGGCTCAAGTACGCGCTCGTCACCTCGCGTACAAGGCACTCAATTACCACATATCATATCCTAAGGGGAAAGGTCCCCCACACAAGGTTAGACAAGCCGCTTACCTCGAACCGGCTCAATATCAACTAGAAACCACGCCCTTGCCACGAGTATCAGACTTCAAATGACCCAAATCTATTCAATTCAATTAAACATTGTAAATAACATCGCAAACAACTGGTTTTGCTATTAAATTCAAAGCTACGGCGTGACATTAGGTGAAATGACCAAAATGCCCTTCAGGCCAACGCCTCGGAATCGAATAATTTTCATATTTTCAGAACCCTCGTACTCTCACGAGTCTAACGATATAAAAGTCTCCCAAATCGGAGGTCAAATGCTCACTCAAAACCCAATGGATTAGCCTATGAAGTTTTACCCAATTTCTTCAAATTTTGATCCCAAATTCGAATTTTAATGATGGATTTAACTACAAAATGATGAAATATAACTAGAAGGGATTAAAGAAACGTTACCCAATATTCATCTCTTCAAAACCCTCTGAAAATCGCCCTTACCCGAGCTCAATTTGGTTTTTCTAACTTATGAAATCAAACCCTCGAATTTTCTATATCAGAACAGGCATTTCCGCTTCTGCGGACAAGGGACCGCTTCTGCGGAAACAAGCCGCTTATGCGGTCTTCAATTAAATGGCCAGGACCCCGTCTGCGAGAAATAAGCCGCAGGTGCGGAAGCGCATTTGCGAGGGACAATCCGCTTCTGCGGAGACTAGGGGGCCACTGGGCTTCGCTTCTGCGGCGGATAAGCCGCTTCTGCGGCTCCGCCTATGTGGGAGAAGAACCGCTTCCGCGGTTTCTGAGGGAAAGGGAAATAGCCGCTTCGGCGGCGCCGCATATGCGGTTCCCAAGCCGCAGATGTGGAAATACCAGAAGCAGCAAGAAATCAGCTGCTGCACACTTCAAAATTCTTCCGTTAACCACCCGAAATCATCCCGAGGCCCCCGGGACCTCAACCAAAAGCACCAATAACACCTAATACCTCATGCAAACTTGTACCAATCCTTAAAACGCCTAAAACAATGCCAGAAACTCGAATTAAACAAGGATTTGAGCCTAAGAACTTTAATTTTTATCAAAATACGCTTTCGATCAAAAACCTAACCAAAACACGTCCAAATGACCTGAAATTTTGCACACACATCCCAAATGACATGACGGAGCTACTGTAACTTCCGGAACTCCAATCCGACCCTCGGATCAAGAACTCACTATCGGACCGGAACTTCAAGAATTCAAACTTCGGCATTTCAAGCCTAAATGAGCTACGGACTTCCAAAATACATTCCGAACACGCTCCAACCCCGAAATCACCTAACGGAGCTAACAGAATCATCGAATTCCCATTCCGAGGTCGTCTTCACATTGTTCCGACTACGGACCACTTTTCCACACTTAAGCTCTCATTTAGGGACTAAGTGTCCCAAAACTCTGCGAAACTCAACACCGAACGTCGCGGCAAACCAAAATAGCAGAAATGAACTTAGGGGAAGCAGTTAATGGGGGATCGGGGCGTAAATTTTTAAGACGACCGGTCGGGTCGTCACAGTTTCGACTGTGAGTTACTCTATCATTTTCAATGGAGGACTCACCCCTAAATTCCAAGAAAAGAAAGGTCTACGACAAGGAGATCCTATGTCACCATTCCTATTCGTGTTGACAATGGAGTATTTGAACAGATCTTTGAAACAACTGAATCAAAATCCCAACTTCAATCATCACCCATGATGTAGGAAAATGAAACTAACCCATATTTATTTTGCAGATGACTTAATAATGTGCCGCAGGGCTGATAGAATATCTATTCAGTTGATGATGAAGGCATTTGAACATTTCTCTGCAGTCTCAGACCTTAAAGCAAACATGAAAAAAATTCTCCGTATATAACAGGGGTGGATCAACAGTTGAAGAACCAAATCACGGTAAAATGCACTTTGCAATGGGAGAGATTCCTTTCAAATACCTTGGTGTCCCCTTATCATAAAAAAAAAATAATAGTTCAACAATGTATGCCACTGGTGGAGAGAATGATTGCAAGGATCAGATGTTGGACCACCAAATTTCTTTCATATAGTGGCAGAGTGCAGCTAATTAAGAGTATCCTTTTTGAGATCCAAACATACTGGTCACACATTTTTCTGATACCAAGGTGATCAGTTAATAACAAGTATCTGTAGAACATTCTTGTGGACTGGACAATGTGCAACGTCAAGAAGAGCACTTGTAGCATGGGAGAGATTATGTATGCAAAAATCAGTAGGGGGCTTGAACATAATTGAGTTTCAAACATGGAATAAAGCAGCCATATCAAAATTGCTCTGGGCTATCACAGCTAAGAAAGATACCTTGTGGGTTCAATGGATTCACAGTTTCTACATTAAAAGTAGAAGCATCAGTGAGATGGAGACACCTAAACAAGCATGTTGGCTTGTTAGGAAAATTTTCGATGCAAGGAAATGGTATGGGAGCAATGATTTGTGCACAGAATTACAACAACTAACTCATCCTGGGAAGTTCATGATCAAGAAGGCATATAAATACCTACTCCCTCAATATAATAGAGTTATATGGAAAAATCTCAACATGGTTCCATGTTCTGTACCAAAGTATCAGTTTATACTTTGGCTTGCACTTCAAAAGAGACTCAGTACAGCAGACAAAATGGCTAAATGGGGAATACAAGTTCCTAGGAACTGTGTATTATGCAGAGCTGATGCTGAAGAAACACATGCACATCTGTTTTTTGACTGTGATTATTCAAGACAGATTTGGAGTTCATTCTTACGATGGACAGGAGAAAGCAGTCAAGTGGGGGACTGGGAGGAGGAGATTGAAAGGTTAACGACCAAGAAATGCAACAGTAAAACCCATGCAGAGGTACTAGGATGGCTATTAGCTGCCACTATTTATCATGTCTGGAGTGAACGCAATGCTCGACGATTCCAAGAACAGCAGCAGGATTGTATTTCAAGACATAGAGAGATTGTCATTCAATAGCAGAGGAAAGGACAGTTTAGAAGCAATTGGAAAAGATTACTTGATAGGTTGAACTCATATCCAAGTCTAGTATAGACTTATACTGTAATAGATATATAGAGGGGAGGAGTAAATGTTAGTAGGATACAAAGTTCAGGACCAGTTCTAGAGTCAAAAAAGAACTAGTGGATGTACATATTATACTTGGTTGAATAAATTTTTTATTGTTTGACCAAAATAAAAAATAAAAAAGTAGGAATATTGGAATTAAGGATTGGAAAATTCGTGTGATATGCTCATAAAAGAATTCTAATTTTGTCACAACATTAAGTCATTCTTAACCGTTATCTTATAAAGTTGATATTCGTAATATCAGTTTTACAGCGAGGAAATGGGGCATCGTGTCCCTTTACAATTTTAAAATTAAGAAAATAACCTTTTAAATCTCTTATGTGTAAAAATAAATCTTTCATGTGTAAAAAAAGAGATAGGGTCATAAAACTAAAAACAAGTTTGTAAAAAGCCAAAAAAAACCGTTGACCCTGACAAAGATAAATCTATAGTAAAATTAGGAATTAATCCTGTCATAATTCAGAGTATTGTCCAAATTAAAAGTATTATCTTAATTTAAAGTTTTACCTAAATTAGGATCTGGATTTGATTCTATAGACTTTTACCTTTCATGATTTTCTAAACTTGGTTTTACTTAATTTGATTCTACGTCCTAGATTTTTATGATCCTAATTAATTTGGTAATGCTTTGAATTAGTCGCTAAAATCTTCTTTTGAACCTATGATTTAGAATAGGAGTTTACCTATAAACAGTTTTAAAAACTTGCTTTTTCATTATTATTAGGCAGAATAGCCTGGGAAACAGTTGTACTTGTTCCGGTTTGTCATCCCGGTCCCTACACTCCATAAAGTTTCACCCAGACACTTCAACTTAATCAAAACAAGACTTTTAAACCCTTCTGACCGTTGACCGAGCTTATGTGGCATTGATATGGCTGAGGTGGACAAAATGAGTGATTTACACGCACATTAGGTGCGTGAGCTGATGATTTTTTTTATTAAAAAAATAAAAATAAATAAATAAAATACTAGCAGCGATTCCCTTTCATTCTGCCCC